>NW_021703767.1:115083933-115336962 GCF_005190385.1 Monodon monoceros | reverse complement strand
AAAGAAAGAAAGAAAGAAAGAAAGAAAGAAAGAAAGAAAGAAAGAAAAGGAACCTTGTCACCACTATAGGTAAATTAATGAAACATCAGGAAATATTACAGACCAAGAAAGGGGAAAACGGGCTTAAAACAGATTGGCTTTCCTCTGGGAAAATGATTATGACTGAATTCTTCCCTGCTCTCTCAAAGTCTGCACATCACACTGTTACAAGATCCCAAGATAGGTCAAAATTAAATCACTAATGTTGAAGTGCACGCCCTCTGTCACATATAGGAGTTAACCTTCCCCATATCCTTAATTTTCTTTCAAATTCTTTAACAGACTGTTCGTCAGAGGCAACATAGGAAAAAGAGAACAGAAAAGAACAAAAAAGCGTCTTAGTAAGAATAAGAACACTGTGTGGTTAGAAATTTTTGCCTTATAGTGGACATACCTAAGTAACATACAGTATAGATCAGCCAAACATTTTTGGCCTAAAAACTTTATAGCATTTCAAGATCCTTCCCAGGAAAGCTTTGGTTTGGACAGTTTAGTTGCATCATGGCACCCTATCGTACTGTAGTTGAGCAACACAGCATGAACAGTCATTTATTTTTGCATTTAAGATATATTCCAAGTATCTTTAATTCACAACTATCCCATGACATTTCATAAAATCAGGTATACGTTGAAAATATTGCACATTAATATTTATTTTCAACTGCATAATCTTCAAGCATCAATAGTAAATAAAAGCAATAATAAGTCTTTACAAAAGGGTAATCTGGGGGCTTCCCTGGTGGCGCAGTGGTTGAGAGTCTGCCTGCCGATGCAGGGGACACGGGTTCGTGCCCCGGTCCGGGAAGATCCCACATGCCACGGAGCGGCTGAGCCTGCGCGTCCGGAGCCTGTGCTCCGCGACGGGAGAGGCCACAACAGTGAGAGGCCCGTGTACCGAAAAAAAAAAAAGGGTAATCTGTACAATATGAAGGCTTTCTTTTACAATGAAATTCTTATTTAGATGTATAGAAAAAAGTATACCTTATAAAATATGACATCACCTCCTCCCAAACCAGGTCAGTTCATAAAATCCCTCTCTTTCTACAGGCGTTTCTATTCAAGTATACACACAAGCATTTCCATGCATTTATTTTACATGGAAATTATTTTAAATCATGAATTATCGACACAGTATACTTGCACTTTATGCGAGGTGCTTTCACGAGAGAAAAAATATTTTTGGTTATACTACATAAAAATTGAATTTTTTTCAACTCCCAGTCACGTTTTACTCTTGAATTTCATCACTTTAGTATTTGGCATTTCTGTGGCCTAAAAAGACGAGAATCATTTAAGATTTAATGAAGAGCTATTTACCTCCTAAATCTTCTTCCCTTGAGTAATGAACTAATTACCCTCCCATAATCATGAAAACGTGAAACTTGAATCTCAAATTGAGCTGTTGGAAGAAGGGTTAGTGATGCTGCATAGGTGATCACCATGGTAACATTTGGAAATGGAACTGATGTCAAGCCAAGAGCACAGTATTTCTATTCCCACAAGAGCCCGACCAGGGACTGGAGATGAACCCTTGCATGGTCTTAGGAAAATGACTGAAAGCTAACATTTGCTGGGTCTCCCACTGGAGTATACACATCACCATTTTATATCATTCTCAGAGGAAGATGATTTTAAAATACAACAAAACAACATATTCTCAATAGTTTTAATTAAAATTGCTTTGCAACATTATATCACTATGATGTGTGTGTGTGTGTGTTTGTGTGTGTGTGTGTGTGTGTGTGTGTGTGAAGGAACTTGCTATACATTCAAATGAGGCTTAGTCCTAAGGAAGACCATGATGATGCTAGAAAGGGAATTCACCAAAGCTTTATTCACACAACAGAGATAATTAAATAATTAGACAACCACTATAAGATAAGAGCAAGTTAATACATTTTTAATGGCATGGATGAGGAAGGTGATTCCATAAATCCTAAGGAGAATATGATTTACTTGGAACTGGAGAGAAATAATTAGTGTCACTCTGGCCCTGGCATCGTGTGTGTGTGTGTGTGTATGTGTGTGTGTGTAAAACACATTCTATTCTAATTTCATGGTATACAGGAAAAGCTAAATTGGACTTAATGTGAAAAAGATAAGCCAACATAAATTAAAAACTGATATAAAATATGCATACAAAATTTAGCATCATAATTTTCAAGTACATATAGTGACTTAAATTGAGATTACTTATAGTTCTTCTAAGACAAAGAGTTCATACAATAAGTATGTAATTAATAATTGTAATTAGTATACTAAATGTTTGTATGCAACTGAGTGCTGGTACAGTGCTATGAAAACAGTTTGTTCACCTAAGTAGATAAACAGCACCCTTGTAATCTTGCTTATGTTTTATTTAACAATATTAAATATTTTAGCAATGTATAATAATTTATATATTTATAATATAACATGTATGTAAGTATATAGCAATTTATAACAAATACAATAACAAATATTTTCTACAGCCATTGAAAAGGTAAACTTTAGCCCATCTCACCAATTCATTTCTTCATTTCATCAATTAATCAATCAATCAATCACTATTGAGCACCTACCATCAAGTACTAGGCTAAGAGTTACAGAAATAAAGAACAAAAATAGACACAGTCAGCCTTGGAGTTGTAGGTCCACTGGTGAAGGCAATAATCAAATATTCACACAAAAATAATGTAAAATCACAACTGTAGCAAGTTTTTATCAAAGGAAAGTACATGGTGGTCCATAAACCAAATCTCTACAATAGTAGAGATATGACCCGTAAGGAAAGATCAGAACAAGATTCCCTAAGCAAGTGAAACAATTGGCAAAGGAAATATATGTGCTATGTAAATAAAATAAATTAAATAAATGTGCCCTATTCTATTTTCTATGTTGTGGAGTAAAATTTCTGAACCCTATGTTAATGATATTAATATACATATATTTTTCACTAGTGAGGCTGAACCTTTTCCTTTCTTAATGGGTTGAACCTCATCAATTATTTTATTATTTTTCTGGTGCTGTCCTTTTCCCATTCATCTACCCCAGCCAATACTTCTTTCGTAGACTTAGTAGAAATGCATAAAGATCAGTATTTATCAAAACTCCATGCTTGTTGATTATTCCACAAATATTTGTTATTTATGTACAATTATAGGTTGAATTATGTGCCCTCAAAAAGGTATGTTGAGGTCCTAAGCCCCAATACCTCAGAATGTGACTTTATTTGGAAATAGGGTCATTAGTTAAGATGAAATCATACTAGTTTACAGTATGACTGGTGTCCTTATAAGAAGACAGCCATGTGAAGACAAAAAACACACAAGGAGAATGTCATATGACAAGGAAGGTGGAAATCGGGGTCATGCAGCTTCAAACCACTAGAAGCTGGAAGGAGGTGAGGAAGCACCTCCCAGCAGGTATTGAAGGGAGCTCAGTCCTGCCGATACCTTGATTCTGGACTTCTCTCCTCCAGAATTATGAGACAATATACTTCTGTTGCTTTAAGCCACCCAGTTTGTAGTCCTTCATTACAGCAACCCTAAAGAACTAATAGTACCAGGCACTATTCTAGGCACTTATTAGATGGTCGCTACAAAAAATGCGATGACATAAGAACTATGGTCCTTGTCTCACAAGAGCTTCCAATAGATATGTATATGAACTAACTTGAAGATGATGAAGAATATATTACTTCTGGATGAACATGTGGTAGAAATTACAAATAGTTACATAACAAATTAAGAAAACACATTGGAGATATCTGAATTTAAAAGGAGTAGAGGGGCCGTATGGGCAACGCATCTTCAAATCTGTTAATCTAAACAAGAACTCAAATGATGCCCTAAATATAACGTAGTCTCCCTCATGAGAAATGAGTAGAATTAAAGCAGAATTTCTGACCACGTCAATACCAAGAAAATATCACGTACAATTAAAGGAGTCCATATACACTTAGAGATTTAGTCAATTACAAATCCCCCTGCTTCTAGAGACTGAGGTCAAGCACTTTAAGTTGTATAAATAATGGTGTAATAATTTAATTTCTAATTCCATTTTCACATATTATATTAAAATAATAGACTGTAATGGAAATGGTATGGGAGTAGACATAATAAAATGTGGTAATTTATAATTAAATAAATGCAGCAAGTGACATACACAGTGGGCCAAATTCTGCTCTTGAATGAACACACAATGGTCCTGTTACCTTTAGAATTAGCTGTGTTCACTCATATGCATAAGATGATTCTCAAAAGTAGTCTTTTTTCCTGAATGAACTGATAGAGATTTGTATATTTTCATATAAATCAGATGAAAAGTATATTCACCAATGAAGCTTACATTCTAGTGAGGGGTACAGACAGTCAACACACAATTAAATCTGCAAAATTATATCAGAGAGTGTTGAATGCTTAGCAGGAAATGAAAGCAGGGTGGTGATATAAAGTAACTAGGGGGCTGCTTTAGATTAGGTAGTGCTGGAAGACCTCTGGGAGCAGGGAACACTTCGGCTAAGATCTGAAAACTAAGAAGGGACCAGGAATGGAAAGATCAGTTGTGAGAGCATTCTAAGCATAGGAACAGCCAGTGCAAAGGCTCTAACTCGGAAATGATTCTGGTGTATTCGTTTACTAGGGTTGGTAAGAAATTACTAAAAACAGCAGTTAACAGGAATTTATTCGACTATAGTTCTGGAGGCTAGAAGTCCAAGATAAGGTGTTAGCAGTGTTGCATCCTTCTGAGGATTGTGAGAGAGAATCTGTTCCATGCCTCTCTCCAAGCTTCTGGTGATTTTCTAGCAACATTTGGCATTTCTAGGACTATGGAAACATCACCCGGATCTCTTCCTTCATCTTCACAGGGCATATGTACATGTCTGGGTCCAGATTTCCCCTCTTTATAAGGACACCAGTCATAATTGATTAGGGGCCCATTCTACTCCAGATGACTTTATCTTAGCCAAACTAATTACATCTGCAATGACCCTGTTTCCAAATAAGATCACATTCTAAGGTGCTAGAGGTTAGGACTTCAACATATGAATTTCAAGGGGACATAACTCAGCACATAACTGAGTGTTTGAAAAATGGTAAGAAGGCCAAAGAGACAAGAGTGGTGTGGCTGAGGCTTCTCATCTGGTAATTTCATGCTTACTGAACCAGTTATGATGCTTTCAACTACAGATGCAAAAAAATAGATCTCAAATTGGTTTAAGCAATAAGACATCTAATCGACTTGTATATCTGGAAGTATGAGGTTGGATGCAATTCCAGTGGGTTTCCTCAGAATTATAAATGTTAATCTTTCCTCAAGGTATTATCTTTATCCCCAGGCTTAAGATAAGAGGATAAATGGCTTTAACAGAAATAAGTGCAGAGGGAGAGAGAAAATTAGCTTTGAAGACCACCCTGAATAATGCAGAAAATCTCTCTTCTCCAATTTCAGTGGTTCCAAATGCATCTCAAGGCCATTCCTGAATCAATGACTGGCAAAGAAATAGATTAACATAGCTATATACATCCCTGTAGCTGGGAGTACCAGGCATGGGCGTGCATAGATAAGGAATGGAGATCTGATTAGAGAGGAAGAAGGAAACTCGATGCTAAAATAGACAACACACAGCCTCCATTACAGTCACCAAGCAACATTTTGGTCTCACAAACATGAAGACCAGTTTCTGGATGCACAGGTGTCTCCCCAATTTATGACATTCTGTGAGTACTAACCTGACCCCAGGCATCTTTCATATTTAATGCTTTCTTTATATGATCAATTTCAGTTTCCAACTTAAATGTTTCTGAGAACTACTATCAAACAAACAGATACTAGGAATACAAAGATGAACCAGACACAGTCCCTGAATTTGAGGAACTCACAGTTTAATGTGGGAAGCTGACACATAAACAGATAAATATAATACAGTGCAGTGAGTCCACAAGAGGGATGTATGATGAAAGCCAAGGAAATGGTCACTGACACAATATGGGAATTAAGGGAATCCTTCTTAGAAGAGATGAAAGCATAGCTATGTCTAAAAAAATAATTAAGATTAAAACAGGCAATGTATCAATGTAAATTGGTACTGCCACTATGGAGAACAGTATGGAGGTTCCTTAAAAAACTAAAAATAGAGCTACCATATGATCCAGCAACCCCACTCCTGGACATATACCAGAGGAAACCATAATTCAAAAAGATAAATTCACCCCAATATTCATTGCAGCACTATTTACAATAGCCACGACATGGAAGCAACCTAAATGTCCATTGACAGATGAATGGATAAAGAAGATGTGGCACATACAATGGAATATTACTCAGCCATAAAAAAGAATGAAATAATGCCATTTGCAGCAACATGGATGGACTTAGAGATTATCATACCAAGGGAAGTAAGTCAGACAGAGAAAGACAAATATCATATATCACTTATATGTGGAATCTAAAAAAAAGATACAAACGAACTTATTTACAAAACAGAAACAGACTTACAGACTTAGAAAGTAAACTTATGGTTACCAAAGGGGAAAGGTGAGGGGACAGAGGGATAAATTAGGAGGTTGAGATTAACATATACACGCTACTATATATAAAATAGATAATCACCAAGGAACTACTGTATAGCACAGGGAACTCTACTCAATACTCTGTAATGACCTATATGGGCAAAAGAATGAATATATGTATATTATAACTGAATCACTTTGCTGTACACCTGAAACTAACACAACATTGTAAATCAACTATACTCCAATATAAAGTAAAAATTTAAAGATAAACAGACAAAGAAAGTGGGAGTGGGACAGGAGAAGGGCACATCAAACAGAGAGGAGAGCAGGAGCTGTTCACTGGTGAATTGAAAATAATTTGGAATTAATAGAGAGCAAATTCAAGGAAGTAAGAAGTTGCAGATGAGGCTAGAGAAGAAAATATTGGCAGGGAGAGTTGTGTGGCTTGTATACCAAGTTAAGAGGGCTGAGCCTGGGGAGCTATGTAGGTATTAGACAGGGGGAAAAATGTTCAGGATTACAAAGGAGTGAGAAGTAGAGACAAAAACAATTCTAGTAGGAATATAAAGAAGTGGACAGATTAAAGAAAAAAATTAAGTAAAAAAATATAGAAATCAATTGGCTGGAGACAGAGGGGGTAGAAATCCAGGATTCTTCTCAATGTAGGGGAGGCAAAATTTTTTTCTACCCTCTTATGTTGTGTTCCTGGGGACTTCAAATTAACTGACAAAAGATATATCAACAGGAGAAAAAGCATGCACATTTTATTTTTAATGTTATGTGTATGGGGGGGTTCCACAGAAAAGAAGTGAAAACTCAAAGAGGCAGTTAGACCCCAGGGGCTTATACACTATTTTAACAAAGGGCAATAAATTGCGAAGTGACTAGACAGAGGAAAGGGGGGAGGTTTGTAGGTAAATTGTGGGGAGTAAATTGTGGGAAGGTGACTAGGAAATGTATGATAGATAAGGATTGTTTTTTAAGGTTTGTTATGCAAATTCATCTTTCTCAGGTGATGAGAGTTGACTCCAATGATTAAGAGTCTAAGGTTTGGAGGCTTCCGGGAAGATGGCGGAAGAGTAAGACGCGGAGATCACCTTCCTCCCCACAGATACACCAGAAATACATCTACACGCGGAACAACTCCTACAGAACACCTACTGAACGCTGGTAGAAGACCTCAGACCTCCCAAAAGGCAAGAAACCCCCCCACATACCTGGGTAGGGCAAAAGGAAAAAGAATAAACAGAGACAAAAGAATAGGGACGGGACCTGCACCAGTGGGAGGGAGTTGTGAAGGAGGAAAGGCTTCCACACACTAGGAAGCCCCTTCGCGGGCGGAGACAGCAGGTGGCAGAGGGGGAAAGCTTCGGAGCCGCGGAGGAGAGCACAGCAACAGGGGTGCGGAGGGAAAAGCGGAGAGATTCCTGCACAGAGGATCGGCGCCGACAGGCACTCACCAGCTTGAGAGGCTTGTCTGCTCACTCACTGGGTCGGGCGGGGCTGGGAGCTGAGGCTCCGGGTTCAGTCACAGCGCAGGGAGAGGACTGGGGTTGGCGGTGTGAACACAGCCTGCAGGGGGTTAGTGCGCCACGGCTAGCTGGGAGGGAGTCCGGGAAAAGTCTGGAGCTGCCGAAGAGGCAAGAGACTTTTTCTTTCCTCTGTTTCCTGGTGCACGAGGAGAGGGGATTAAGCGCGCTGCTTAAAGGAGCTCCAGAGACGGGCGCAAGCCGCGGATAAAAGCGCGGACCACAGAGACGGGCATGAGACGCTAAGGCCACTGCTGCCACCACCAAGAAGCCTGTGTGCGAGCACAGGTCACTATCCACACCTCCCTTCCAGGGAGTCTGTGCAGCCCACCACTGCCAGGGTCCCGGGATCCAGAGACAACTTCCCCGGGAGAACGCAGGGTGTGCCTCAGGCTGGTGCAACGTCACACCGGCCTCTGCCACTGCAGGCCTGTCCCGCACTCCATGCCCCTCCCTCCCCCCCAGCCTGAGTGAGCCAGAGCCCACGAATCAGTGGCTCCTTTAACCCCGTCCTGTCTGAACAAAGAACAGACGCCCTCCAGCGACGTACACGCAGAGTCGGGGCCAAATCCAAAGCTGAGCCCCTGGGAGCTGTGAGAACAAACAAGAGAAAGGGAAATCTCTCCCAGCAGCCTCAGAAGCAGCGGATTGAAGCTCCACAATCAACTTGATGTGCCCTGCATCTGTGGAATACATGAATAGACAACGAATCATCCCAAATTAAGGAGGTGGACTTTGAGAGCAAGATTTATGATTTTTTCCGCTTTTTGTCTTTTTGTAAGTGTGTATGTGTATGCTTCTGTGTGAGATTTTGTCCGTATAGCTTTGCTTCCACCATTTGTCCTAGGGTTCTATCCGTCCTTTTTTATTTTTTTTTTTAATAATTATTTTTTATTTTAATAACTTTATTTTATTTTATCTTACTTTATTTTACTTTATCTTCTTTCTTTTTTTCCTTCCTTCCCTCCTTCCTTCCTTCCTCCCTCCCTCCCTCCCTTCTTTCTTTCTTTTCTTTCTTTCTTTCTTTCTTTCTTTCTTTCTTTCTTTCTTTCTTTCTTTCTTTCTTTCCTTCTACTACTACTAATTCTTTCTTTCTACTTTTTCTCCCTTTTATTCTGAGCCATGTGGATGAAAGGCTCTAGGTGCTACAGCCAGGAGTCAGTGCTGTGCCTCTGAGGTGGCAGAGCCAACTTCAGGAGACAGGTCCACAAGAGACCTCCCAGCTCCACATAATATCAAACGGCGAAAATCTCCTAGAGATCTCCATCTCAACACCAGCACCCAGCTTCACTCAACGACCAGCAAGCTACAGTGCTGGACACCCTATGCCAAACAACTAGCAAGACAGGAACACAACCCCACCTATTAGCAGAGAGGCTGCCTAAAATCATAATAAGTCCACAGACACCCCAAAACACATCAACAGACGTGGACTTGCCCACCAGAAAGAAAAGATCCAGCCTCATCCACCAGAACACAGGCACTAGTCCCCTCCACCAGGAAGCCTACACAATCTACTGAACCAACCTTAGCCACTGGGGACAGACACCAAAAACAATGCGAACTACGAACCTGCAGTCTGCAAAAAGGAAACCCCAAACACAGTAAGATAAGCAAAATGAGAAGACAGAAAAATACACATCAGTTGAAAGAGCAAGATAAAAACCCACCAGACCTAACAAATGAAGAGGAAATAGGCAGTCTACCTGAAAAAGAATTCAGAATAATGATAGTAAAGATGATCCAAAATCTTGGAAATAGAATAGAGAAAATGCAAGAAACATTTAACAAGGACCTAGAAGAACTAAAGATGAAACAAGCAATGATGAACAACACAATAAATGAAATTAAAAATACTCTAGATGGGATCAATAGCAGAATAACTAAGGCAGAAGAACAGATAAGTGACCTGGAAGATAAAATAGTGGAAATAACTACTGCAGAGCAGAAAAAAGAAAAAAGAATGAAAAGAAGTGAGGACAGTCTCAGAGACCTCTGGGACAACATTAAACGCACCAACATTCTAATTATAGGGGTTCCAGAAAAAGAGAAAAAGAAAGGGGCTGAGAAAATATTTGAAGAGATTATAGTTGAAAACTTCACTAATATGGGAAAGGAAATAGTTAATCAAGTCCAGGAAGCACAGAGAGTCCCATACAGGATAAATCCAAGGAGAAATATGCCAAGACACATATTAATCAAACTGTCAAAAATTAAATACAAAGAAAGCATATTAAAAGCAGCAAGGGAAAAACAACAAAAACAACAAATAACAAGGGAATCCTCATAAGGTTAACCACTGATCTTTCAGCAGAAACTCTGCAAGCCAGAAGGGACTGGCAGGACATATTTAAAGTGATGAAGGAGAAAAACCTGCAACCAAGATTACTTTACCCAGCAAGGATATCATTCACATTTGATGGAGAAATTAAAACCTTTACAGACAAGCAAAAGCTGAGAGAGTTCAGCACCACCAAACCAGCTTTACAACAAATACTAAAGGAACTTCTCTAGGAAAGAAACACAAGAGAAGGAAAAGACCTACAATAACGAACCCAAAACAATTAAGAAAATGGGAATAGGAACATACATATCAATAATTACCTTAAATGTAAATGGACTAAATGCTCCCACCAAAAGACACAGATTGGCTGAATGGATACAAAAACAAGACCCATATATATGCTGTCTACAAGAGACCCACTTCAGACCTAGAGACACATACAGACTGAAAGTAAGGGGATGGAAAAAGATATTCCATGCAAATGGAAACCAAAAGAAAGCTGGAGCAGCAATTCTCATATCAGACAAAATAGACTTTAAAATAAAGACTATTAGAAGAGACAAATAAGGCACTCACCAGCCCAAAGAAGGCACTCACCACCCCTACATAATGATCAAGGGATCGATCCAAGAAGAAGATAAAACAATTGTAAATATTTATGCACCCAACATAGGAGCACCTCAGTACATAAGGCAAATACTAACAGCCATAAAAGGGGAAATTGACACTAACACATTCATAGTAGGGGACTTTAACACCCCACTTTCACCAATGGACAGATCATCAAAAATGAAAATAAATAAGGAAACAAAAGCTTTAAATGATACATTAAACAAGATGGACTTAATTGATATTTATAGGACATTCCATCCAAAACAACAGAATACACATTTTTCTCAAGTGCTCATGGAACATTCTCCAGGATAGATCATATCTTGGGTCACAAATCAAGCCTTGGTAAATTTAAGAAAATTGAAATTGTATCAAGTATCTTTTCCGACCACAATGCTATGAGACTAGCTACCAATTACAGGAAAAGATCTGTAAAAAATACAAACCCATGGAGGTTAAACAATACACTACTTAATAACGAAGTGATCACTGAAGAAATCAAAGAGGAAATAAAAAAATACCTGGAAACAAATGACAACAACAACCCAAAACCTAGGGGATGCAGCAAAAGCAGTTCTAAGAGGGAAGTTTATAGCAATACAATCTTACCTTAAGAAACAGGAAACATCTCGAATAAACAACCTAACCTTCCACCTAAAGCAATTAGAGGAAGAAGAAAAAAAAAACCCAAAGTTAGCAGAAGGAAAGAAATCATAAAAATCAGTTCAGAAATAAATGAAAAAGAAATGAAGGAAACGATAGCAAAGATCAATAAAACTAAAAGCTGGTTCTTTGAGAAGATAAACAAAATTGATAAACCATTAGCCAGACTCATCAAGAAAAAAAGGGAGAAGACTCAAATCAATAGAATTAGAAATGAAAAAGGAGAGGTAACAACTGACACTGCAGAAATACAAAAGATCATGAGAGATTACTACACGCAACCCTATGCCAATAAAATGGACAACCTGGAAGAAATGGACAAATTCTTAGAAATGCACAACCTGCCAAGACTGAATCAGGAAGAAATAGAAAATATGAACAGACCAATCACAAGCACTGAAATTGAAACTGTGATTAAAAATCTTCCAACAAACAAAGGCCCAGGACCAGATGGCTTCACAGGCAAATTCTATCAAACATTTAGAGAAGAGCTAACACCTATCCTTCTCAAACTCTTCCAAAATATAGCAGAGGGAGGAACACTCCCAAATTCTTTCTATGAGGTCACCATCACCTTGATACCAAAACCAGACAAGGATGTCACAAAGAAAGAAAACTACAGGCCAATATCACTGATGAACAAAGATGCAAAAATCCTCAACAAAATACTAGCAAACAGAATCCAACAGCACATTAAAAGGATCATACACCATGATCAAGTGGGGTTTATTCCAGGAATGCAAGGATTCTTCAATATATGCAAATCAATCAACGTGATACACTGTGTTAACAAATTGAAGGAGAAAAACCATATGATCATCTCAATAGATGCAGAGAAAGCTTTTGACAAAATTCAAAACCCATTTATGATAAAAACCCTCCAGAAAGTAGGCATAGAGGGAACTTTCCTCAACATAATAAAGGCCATATATGACAAACCAACAGCCAACATCGTCCTCTATGGTGAAAAACTGAAACCATTTCCACTAAGATCAGGAACAAGACAAGGTTGCCCACTCTCACCACTCTTATTCAACAGAGTTTTGGAAGTTTTAGCCACAGCAATCAGAGAAGAAAAGGAAATAAAAGGAATCCAAATCAGAAAAGAAGAAGTAAAGCTGTCACTGTTGCAGATGACATGATACTATACATAGAGAATCCTAAAGATGCTACCAGAAAACTACTAGAGCTAATCAATGAATTTGGTAAAGTAACAGGATACAAAATTAATGTACCGAAATCTCACGCATTCCTGTACACTAATGATGAAAAACTGAAAGTGAAATCAAGAAAACACTCCCATTTACCACTGCAACAAAAAGAATGAAATATCTAGGAATAAACCTACCTAAGGAGACAAAAGACCTGTATGCAGAAAATTATAAGACACTGATGAAAGAAATTAAATATGATACAAATAGATGGAGAGATATACCATGTTCTTGGATTGGAAGGATCAACTTTGTGAAGATGACTCTACTACCCAAAGCAATCTACAGATTCAATGCAATCCCTACCAAACTACCACTGGCATTTTTCACAGAAATAGAACAAAAAAATTCACAATTTATATGGAAACACAAAAGACCCCGAATAGCCAAAGCAATCTTGAGAATGAAAAACGGAGCTGGAGGAATCAGGCTCCCTGACTTCAGACTATACTACAAAGCTATAGTAATCAAGACAGTATGGTACTGGCACAAAAACAGAAAGATAGATCAATGGAACAGGATAGAAAGCCCAGAGATAAACCCATGCACATATGGTCACCTTATCTTTGATAAAGGAGGCAGGAATGTACAGTGGAGAAAGGACAGCCTCTTCAATAAGCGGTGCTGGGAAAACTGTAGAGGTACATGGAAAAGTATGAGATTAGATCACTCCCTAACACCATATACAAAAATAAGCTCAAAATGGATTAAAGACCTAAATGTAAGGTCAGAAACTATCAAACTTTTAGAGGAAAACATAGGCAGAACACTCTATGACATAAATCACAGCAAGATCCTTTTTGACCCACTTCCTAGAGAAATGGAAATAAAAACAAAAATAAACAAATGGGACCTAATGAAACTTCAAAGCTTTTGCACAGCAAAGAAAACCATAAACAAGACCAATAGACAACCCTCAGAATGGGAGAAAATATTTGCAAATGAAACAACTGACAAAGGATTAATCTCCAAAATTTATAAGCAGCTCATGCAGCTCAATAATAAAAAAACAAACAACCCAATCCAAAAATGGGCAGAAGACCTAAATAGACATTTCTCCAAAGAAGATATACAGACCACCAACAAACACATGAAAGAATGCTCAACATCATTAATCATTAGAGAAATGCAAATCAAAACTACAATGAGATATCATTTCACACCAGTCAGAATGGCCATCATCAAAAAATCTAGAAAAAATAAATGCTGGAGAGGGTGTGGAGAAAAGGGAACACTCTTGCACTGCTGCTGGGAATGTGAATTGATACAGCCACTATGGAGAACAGTATGGAGGTTCCTTAAAAAACTACAAATAGAACTACCATATGACCCAGCAATCCCACTACTGGGCATATATCCTGAGAAAACCATAATTCAAAAAGAGTCATGCACCAAAATGTTCATTGCAGCTCTATTTACAATAGCCCAGAGGTGGAAACAACCTAAGTGTCCATCATCGGATGAATGGATAAAGAAGATGTGGCACATATATACAATGGAATATTACTCAGCCCTAAAAAGAAACAAAACTGAGCTATTTGTAATGAGCTGGATACACCTAGAGTCTGTCATACAGAGTGAAGTAAGTCAGAAAGAGAAAGACAAGTACTGTATGCTAACACATATATATGGAATTTAAGGGAAAAAAATGTCATGAAGAACCTAGGGGTAAGACAGGAATAAAGACACAGACCTACTAGAGAATGGACTTGAGGATATGGGGAGCAGGAAGTGTAAGCTGTGACAAAGCGAGAGAGAGGCATGGACATATATACACTACCAAACATAAGGTAGATAGCTAGTGGGAAGCAGTCGACCAGCACAGGGAGATCAGCTCGTTGCTTTGTGACCGCCTGGAGGGGCGGGATAGGGAGGGTGAGAAGGAGGAAGACGCAAGAGAGAAGAGATATGGGAACATATGTATATGTATAACTGATTCACTTTGTTATGAAGCAGAAATAACACACCATTGTATTGCAATTATACTCCATTAAAGATGTAAAAAAAAAAAAAAAGAGTATAAGGTTTGAGTCATTCTCCTCCTGGAATGAGAGGGGAGGACACCTTTACAAATGGAAATTTACTTTACAAAAGGGAGATTTATTCCGCAGAATTCTTTCTGTTTCTGCTGTTCCTCAACTGCATACAGCTCAAAATAATCCTATGCTAATGTGGCATATTATGGGGTGGCATATTCTGATCCCCTTCATTAGGCTCCTGTCTGTGTCCTTAATAGATGGTGCTGCCCCCAACAGAAGAAGGGGACCTGGGGAGAGTAGCCAAATTTAGGTGGGAGATGATGAGTTCATTTTGGGTCATGTTGGCTAAATGTGCCTGTGGGGTCTTCAGTGGAGATGTACTGAGAAGAGAAAAATGAGGTTGAGCTCAAGGGAGAGATCTGAATTAGAGCCATAGATTGGGAAGGAAGTGTTTTTAGGTAGCGATTAAAATCATGATATGGTTATGATCACAAATGGAGTTTTATTTTCAGTGATGTAAAAACAGCAATGAGGCAAATAAGTAAATAAAGAAACCTAGGAAGAATTTTTTAAAAGAAAGATGAAACAAAGAGTCAGAAAAATAAGACTATACTAATGATAATAATACCCAAACTTAAAAAAAAATTACAATGTGTCTCAGACTATTCTAAACACTTTGAAGATATTAACCCACTTAATACAACAACTCTATGAAGTAGTAGTTGTAATATTATCATCATCCCCATTTTGCAGATGAGGAGAATGAGGCAGTACAGGTAGTAAGTAGAAGAGCCATGATGCAAATCCAGGCAGTTTTGTCTGAGTCTATCCTCTTAACTGCCTTTAACAGACAGCTTATCTGACAATTAACAAAACAGGAAGCACAAATCTCTAATGAAATTCTGGAACAGTATGCCCTCACTAGCAATCAAATAAGGTACAATGAAATAAGACACTTTTTAAAATTTTAATATTTGGCATAGTTACTCTATAATAATAATGTCTAGAGTTTGAAAGACTTCCTTGAAAAATGAATTAACACACTCTATTCCTGGGAAACTTTCATGTAATAATTCACTTCTGTTGATATATATAGCTTGGAAATATCTGGAATAAAAGAATGCTCATTGCAATATTATTCAGAGTAGAAAAATTGGAAACAATCTAAATTTCCAACAAAGGGTGAATTAGTAAGAAAATCTTGGTACATGAAATACAATACAATTATTAAAATCTTGAATATGCAATGCTTTTAGTAACAGGGGAATTGCTTATGTGATAATGATAAGTTGAAAAAGCAGAGTGTGAAATTGTATATTTATTAAGGTTTAAACAATGAAAAATATACAGAGAAGAAAGGCAGGAAGGATGTCAAAACATTAACAGGTCTACCTCTGGGTGGTAAGATTAGGATGAGACTCATAGAGTCTCAAACCTTGACTCTATTTTATTATTTCTCCATAAATATAGAGATCCTTTGGTTTCCTCTCTAGTATAAAGCACTAGAATTCCAGAAAGTATTAGAAGCTTCCTCTCTAATGGAGAAGAATTGAGGAGAGCTGGCCCAGGGGAGTTCCCCTGTGACCTTGGGACAGTAACTTGACTGAGTCCTAGACTGGTTGGATCAGTAAAATGCAAGCCCAGAGCAGGTCCCCTCTCTTCCTAACTTGCTGGTCTGCTTCACAGATGGGAGCTATAGAGACGTCTCAACCTCCAAGTTCCGGGCCTCAGACGGCGCATGGTTCCAGGCTCCATCACTGGTAGAAGCAGCCCCTGTTCCTCTGAATCCCATTCCTTATGCCACATGTTCCCAGGAATAAGGTAGCTAATTAACTAATTAATTAGTTTTTCAAAAAGGAGGGAAGGCAAAGGGGTCAAGGGTATTAGGAAGTCATCAATTCCCCATGACTGTTCTCTAGGTTGAGGACTGAAATTTGAAGGGACTGAGCATCAGGAACTCCGTTCACCTGGGAAAGGGGTTCTCTGCGTGCTCTGCCTGATAGTGTTAGGGTTGAGCTGCTGAGATTGTTCTCCACTTTAAGTCTAAAACCATCTGCCTAATTTCACCAGTCATTAACCCATTCTCTATCAAGACCCTTTGGAATGTCTTTCCTTTAGAGAAGCACTTCCTCCTCTAGGGTACAGCCTTGGTCACTTGCCAGCCTGGGGTTACTCTCAGTTACATCCTACAACCTTCACCTTGAGGAACATTCAACAGTCTCATGACTTATCTTCGACAGAACCACAGCATTGCCTGCCAGGGCCCATCACTGAAGGCCTAGCTAACAGTCAGGACTGGAACACACCAGACACTGAAGAAATTCCAAGCCACGCTCACTACTGCCCTCTAGCCACTCCTGCTTTCCCTGGATACTACGAGTCAGGCAGGCTTAAGGCCTCTGGCCAGTCAGGAGCTTCCCTATTCTGGGATTTAAGGGCAAAGTTCATCCTGCGCACAGAGGAACTAGAGCCTGAAAACCTACTGGAGTTAAACAAGGGAAGGACGGAATTGTCTATACAATGTCTTAAGTCAGTGTAGTCCATCTCATTTGAACACTAGGGAGAGGGGATGTGCCTGGGGGGGTGGGCGGCAAGGGGAGGCTCTAGCTATGGTCTGAAGAGGCTGTCAGAGGCACACTCACTCACTAGGCCCTTGGCCTTGAAAAGCCAGTTCATCTTCCCATGCAGGAAGGAGCCCTTGTCACCCTCCTCAGTCACATCTCATTTTCTTGGTAATCATCCATACACAGGTATACCTCCAAGATACTGTGGGTTTGATTTCAGACCATCACGATATGGCAAATATTGCAATAAAGCAAGTCACCTAAATTTTTTGGTTTTTCAGTGCATATGAAAGTTACGTTTACACTATACCATAGTCTATTAAGTGTGCAATAGAATTATGTCTAAAAAAACCTCAGTGTACACACCCTAATTTAAAAACACTTTATTTCCAAAAAATGCTAACCATCATCTTAGCCATCGGGAAGTCGTAATTTTTTTGTTGGTGGAGGGTCTTGCCTTGATGATGCTGCCGACTGATCAGGGTGGTGGCTCCTGAGGGCTGGGAGGGCTGCAGCAATTTGTTAAAATAAGACGACAATGAAGTCTGCCTCATCTATTAATTCTTCTTTTCACGAATGATTTCTCCGCAGCATGCAATGCTGTTTGATAGCATTTTACCCACAGTAGAACTGCTTTCAAAATTGGAGTCAATCCTCTCAAACTCTCCCACTGCTTTATCAACTAAGTTCATGTAATATCCTAAATACTTTCTTGTCATTTCAACAGTCTTCACAGCATCTTCACCAGGAGTAGACTCCACCTCAAGAAAGCCCTTTCTTTGCTCATCTGTAAGTAGCAACTCCTCATCCGTGAAAGTTTTATCATGAGATTGGAGCAATTCAGTCACATCTTCAGACCCCACTTCTAATTCTAGTATTCTTGCTATTTCCACCACATCTGCAATTACTTCCTCCACTGAAGTCTTGATCCCTCAAAATCATCCATGAAATTTGGAATCAACTACTTCCAAACTCCTGTTAATGTTGATATTTTGTCCTTTTCTCATCAAAAATGTTCTTAATGACATCTACAGTTGTGAGTCCTTTCCAGAAGGTTTTCAATTGATTTTGCCAGACCCATCAGAAGAATCATTATCCATAGCCCCTATAGCCTTATGAAATATATTTCTTAAATAATAAGACTTAAAAGTCAAAATTACCCCTTGCCACAAACTTTCAATTTGTAAAAAACTCAATAAAGCAAAATGTAATAAAACAAAGTATGCCTGATACATAGGTGTTAATTTTACAGTAGATAATTAGAATATATTTCCTCAATAGAATATGAACTCCTCTAGGAGAATGTAATCTCTCTACTTTAATTTTTTTTTTTTTTTTTTTTACAGTACGCGGGCCTCTCACTGTTGTGGCCTCTCCCGCTGCAGAGCACAGGCTCCGGACGCGCAGGCTCAGCGGCCACGGCTCACGGGCCCAGCCGCTCCGCGGCATGTGGGATCTTCCCGGACCGGGGCACAAACCCGTGTCCCCTGCATCGGCAGGCGGACTCTCAACCACTGCGCCACCAGGCAAGCTCTCTTACTTTAATTTTAACTGTATGAGGACAGAGATTTTTGTCTGTTTTATTTACTGTTGTATCCTCAATGCCTAGAACAGTGTTTAGTATATAAGAGTACTCAATAATTATTTAGGAAATGAATGATTAAAAGGAACTGTTTTTCAAAAAGAAGTTACTTAGAATGATGTTAACCGGTAGCCCACATTAAAAAAAAAATAAGAAGAATTTAATAAAAGAATTTAGGGCTTCCCTAAATTCCTTCCCTAAAAAGGGACAGAGTATGTGATTAAATAGTTAATCCCACTAGGGAATCATAAATAGACAGAAAACTAGGGGAGACCCCTATAAGTTAATGATCACTCAGGAAAGCAGTCTTTCTTAACAACAAACCAAGCAGGCTTGACTAGCAACAAAACAATGCAATAGGAGCATGAGACATGCCCCCAAACAATAAAACAATGATGGAATAAGACCTACATCCACCCAATGAAGTCAGCAAGTTAATTATCCTTGAGAAGGGGCTTTCTTTGCACATTCTAAGAGCAGAAATATAGGGGAAAGGTGACATTATACTGAAATCTGAGATGATGTACCCTATTTTAGTGTATGTTTTTTGCCCATTTCCATAGCACCATGACAGCCCCGATTGGGCCATAGAGGGTCAAAAATTCCCTTGTCCGACGTGTAGGAGGAGTTAATGATGGAAGACTCGAAGAATGAGGAAGAAGGTGGTCCTTCCCTCCTTCCCACTTCTCCTTTGTTTATAAGAATGTAACCCTTTAAGTGCTCGGGGTGGCACTCCCTTTCCTGCCCACGTGTATCTCTCACAAGTATGCTCTACCATTAAATCCACTTCTTACCTATCACTTTGCTTCTTGCCGAATTCTTTCTGTGCCAAGATAAAAGAACCTGCGCTTCAGTAAGTCCTGAGATCAGGTGTGCAGTTTCAATCAGAAGACTGGGGGTTAGAGTCCTCTCCTAAACTAGGGTTTGTGGGTTCAAGTCCCATCTGAAATGCAGCTGGGTTAGAAACCCATCCAAGGAGTGCGGTTTTAGCACTGCAGGACCAAGTTAACACAGGGTCTGCATCCTCACTAGGATAGTCAGAAATGCCTTGTGGCATCATAAACCATCATCTGGTAGAACATCTGGTGCTGACTGCAGCCTAGAGAAATATACAGATGTGGTGGCCAGCAACTCACATGGCAATTGCTTCAATTATTCAACCACATACGGATAGAGTGCCTTGTGCTGGTTTTCAAATGCATTACTTGAACACCTATGTGCACATAAAAAGGGTAGCCTCGTGCATGCTGTGATAAGCACCGAAGCATATCACCCTTAGTCACAGAGGAAAAGATATTATCATGTGTTATACTCATCTGATTAGTAGTACATGTCAATTACATTGGTGTTTTGCCTGAAAGTCAGGATGAGATTTTATGCTTGCTGTGGAGTGGCAGACATATTTTCCCTTGGGTGACCACAGGAAACGTGCCAAGAAGTGCATTTTGATTAGTATGCTGTATTCACGGACAAACTTTCCAAGGCTTTCGCTTCTTTTAAGTGAGCTGGCACATGGAAACCTTGCAAAGACCAAGATTTTGTAGAAAGTTCTTCTGCTGATTCCATGGAGGGTGATGGCAGGCATTGGAAGAGGTGAAATCACACTTGAATTTTGTATTAAAAACATCTTAGATAAGTATGTTTTTGCACTACCAATATTATTATGCTTGGCTGTGTTTATGTTCAAAGACTTCATTTCCTGTTTAACCTTTAATTTAGGACAAAGATGAGTATGTTCAATCTAAAGTGACTGACAG
The DNA here is from genome assembly GCF_005190385.1 of Monodon monoceros. Taxonomy (NCBI): domain Eukaryota; kingdom Metazoa; phylum Chordata; class Mammalia; order Artiodactyla; family Monodontidae; genus Monodon; species Monodon monoceros. Next base: position 115,316,245 of record NW_021703767.1, on the reverse strand, counting down.
AGGAAAGAAAGAATTGAACCCAATTAATAACATATAAACTAATGACTTCAAGCTTATGTAAAACAATGCTCAATCCTTCGCCAAAAGTGAGTTTTCTTTAGCTCTCTCTAAAATGATAGTGACCCAATTCCTAATACATAGGTTTGAAACTTGTTGTCCATTTGTTCAACATTTATTAAATGGTCATTACTAAATGGTCATTTATTAAATGGTCATGCAAGATACTGGATTCAAAGGTGAAGAAAACAGCACTCTAAAAGAGCATACAATTCTGTGGGAGGTAAGAAAATGCTTCTACCTAGAGAACTACAGTAAAAGCCCAGTTATCCCACAAAATCTAGCCCTGTGTTTATTTGGTTATTTGAAATTCAGTGAAATAAATCTTAAAATATTTTACTTTAATTAAAAAGTAACAAATGTACCTTTATTCACCAACGCTTTGAATTAGAACCCTAGTCTTTCCTCTGAGTATAAGTTTGGTGATCCAGCTGTTTTCTTTAACAACTTTAACACACATTTAAAGTAATTGCTTGAAAATGCTTATAAAGAACTCTGAGCACAGAATCCTTTTAGATTTTTGTAATCCCCGTACCCTCTCCTCAACAAAAAATCTTGTCTTAAATATATCTTATTCCAAAGAAAAATTCATATTTATGAAATCTTTCCAGGGTATTCTGATTAGTTTTCATAGAAACAAGTGTTTTGATGTGTTCTTTTAATTTCTTTAATGTTTAATTATATTTTGTAATTATTAAAAAATATCCACGTTTGGAAACTAACACATATGACTCACACTCAATTAGTAGGGGAAGAAATGCAGGTGCAGTTTGAGAGCAACCTATTAGAACACAGAGACATTGGTTATATTGCCTTATTGGTCTATTGCCTTATAGAGGGAATAGAGAGCATGGCTCAGGCTGCCAATTTGCTAAGTTATTTTCCAAGAAAACAAAGCATCAGACAGAGGAGAATAATGTTTCTTTTCATCTTTATCCATAAAAAGGCATAATTTTTTTATTGGTAAGAGCTAGGGATAACTTGGAAATCTCTCCAGTCTTTTTAAAAAGACTCTAGAAGCAAAATCAATACTGAAACAAACGTGGACCGAGCCATAGTGCTAATGGCTTTGTCAAACAGCTACAAGATATAATGTTGTACCTTCAAAACGATGGAAATATCGGATTTTCAGATATACAAGACACAAACTACAAGGTAATTTTACACTGGTAGAACAACATTCCTCTTAAGAGAACAAAATACAGTTGACCCTCAAACAACATGGAAGTTAAGGGCACTAACCCTCCGAGCAGAAAAACATCCAAGTATAACTTATAGTTGGCCCTCCATATATGCGGTTCCTCCACATCTGCAGTTCTGCATCCACGGATTCAACCAACCATGGATCGTATAGTACTGCAGTATTTACTATTGAAAAAAAAATCCGCTTATAAGTGGACCCGTGCCATTCAAACACATGCTTTACAAAAGTTAACTTATAATATATCTGCTGTGGCAGCTAAATCTCATAGTTGGAGAATATTAGAATCACAGAAAGAAATTTGGTGACCAACTTTGGAATAATGTGAACGTACTAAAGAGCATTACCGTGATGTCAGAGTGAAGTTGTCTCTCAGGCATTCAATATGCCATTACCCTACCCTGGTCTTGATGAAGATCACAAGAGACACTTGCCACACAGCCATAAACAGTTTACTGTCTTGATGAAATGCTTCGGAAGAAGTTAAACAGGGGTGAATCAGTAGCAGGGTGCTGTTTACGACACCTGAAGTGTTTGGTGGTTATCTGAGTGAGACAGATTTTTTTACATGTAAATAGTCATCTATTGGAGTCTCATTGATACGATGCTCTGCTGGACCTTTTAAAACAAAGAGAGCTCAGTTTTTTGGTTTATCCATAAATTACGACCTTCAATTTTCATTCAGTATGATGGTGATCTGTTTCTAAGTTTTCCTCATTCCTGATCTGCTTTCTTTCATTCACATAGATGAGATGGTCAGTGTGCTTTGTATAAGATTCTGGTGGCTCACGTTGTTCCAGAAGTGGTCTGTCTTTTGGTACTTCATTCAATTTAAGATCTCTCAGGTTGCAGAAATGGGAGTGAAATCTCGGCATTATTCCACCTTAGAGAACTATGGTTTGATAGTGGAGAAATTTCTGATGCCTTTTCTGGCTTGGTGTCAGTGTGAGAGATGATCTTAATGGAGATCACTGCATAAGATTTCTGGTTATCCAATTAAGCAAATGTAGTCATCTAGTAGGAACTAATTTGTTTCATACATCCATTTCAATATCCATGAACATTTCTAGCTTCAGCTCAGCTGGTCATGTTCTCTTCATGGACTTATATGCTAGATAAGCAGACCTGCTAGATGTGGAATAACCTTTAATTGACGTGCTCTGTTTTGTCATTCAAAGACCAGTCAGGAAAACAGAAACCACTCTAAATATTAAAAATAAGTACTTTAACATTAAGGATTGTTAACATAGGCTGACAGCAACCCAGAAGTTAGTAACAGCAGAAAGTCACTACAACCCCTAGGGCTGGAGGGCAATGGGAAGGAATGGTGTTGTCAGCATGCAGAGGCCAGCTAACGGAGGCCTGCTGGACCTGGGAGTGGGAGGGCCTGTCTGCCGGGAGATAGAACTTGGGAGGTAGACACTTCCCAACAGTACCTAGAGGCACAGAGAGAACTTAGCCGTTGCAGGAATGCCAAAGGAAGCAGAAAGAGGGGGAGAAATATCTTGACTTCTCTCACCTTCCTATGGCCCAGACTATCTTGTAAGTCTTGGAGCCTCAGAAGGGACCTTGCAAGTGTATTTCAATGTGGTAAAGAAAAGAAAGAAAGGGCAGGTAATGAATCTATGTATAAAAAAACTGATGACTGACACACTTGCATTTTAGGGGTTTCTAAGTAAGGTGCAGAACCAAAGTGTATAAAAGATGATCCGTTGGGATGCAGGAGGAGAATACGAGACCTTCTTTTATTATTTATTTTTATCTAGGAGAAGAAAGAAATTAAACATTATTATTATTATTTAATATTTGGATTGACCCTGACACTGTCACTCAGTTGCTATATCAGATGGCCATGTATTTTTTTTTTTTTTTTCGGTACGCAGGCCTCTCACTGTTGTGGCCTCTCCCGTTGTGGAGCACAGGCTCCGGACGCGCAGGCTCAGTGGCCATGGCTCACGGGCTTAGCCGCTCCACGGCATGTGGGATCTTCCCGGACGGGGGCACGAACCCGTGTCCCCTGCATCGGCAGGTAGACTCTCAACCACTGCGCCACCAGGGAAGCGCGGCTATGTATCTTTTATACAATGTGATAAATGAGTGTGAGGCAAACGGAACGCTTGGAGTAGGTTGATGTGGGGTAGGAAGATTTATTCGTTTGTCTGCTTTTAGCACATTGCATCATTCCACAGTGTTTTGCCTGAATATGTGGACTTATGAGCTGTAGGAGCTAATTTGGACTACACTCACCCACACAACAGTGGACGCCACATTAAAGAATTGACAGTAATACTAATAATGTAAGCACAGGCTAACAGTAGGAAATGGCAGCCTTCACTGGCCATTTTACAAGGTAAACAATGGTGATTGAATCAGAATGGATAAGAAACTAGCCCCAAAGTTCAAAATTATATAAAAGATTATTTGAAATACAGATTTGCTTCAATTATTTATAAAAATGAATTTTGCCCTAAGTACATATGGTATGTTGCAAATTAGCAAACTATGATATTATAGAGGCAGATCATAACCCTTGCAGATTTGTTTTATAAAAATTCTAATCTCTATACTGCAGTATTCCTTTTGTTGTTAGAATTTTGTTTCTGTTAGTCATATGAATGCTTTAGTACTGGCTACTAAGTCCTTATTGAAGTGAGAGATTGTGAGCTTCTGTTTAAGAGTGTGTGTGAAAAGTGGTATTTTTTTTTCTTGTGATAAAGTTTTACTCAGAAATTCTGTTTTTAAACAGTACTACAATTTAACAGCTTTTATGATGGAACCTAAAGCTGAGATTTACTTCAAGATATTTGATTTAAACGAAAACTTATATTTCAGAACAAATGAGAATAAAAATTTCTGTTACTAGATAAATAAGTAGGGAAATAAATAAATAAAATCCAGACCCACCTTTCCAATAGTGACTCAGTTTTCAGATTTACACTTGTATTCTGTCTTATATCCCAGCAGTTTTTATCCCCTATGTTCATTTAAATGCCTTTCGATGTTCTTCATAAAGATTTTGTGTACAGACATGGACTCCAAAGTTCAATGTTATTTCCTGTGAATTGTACCTATCAACTTCAAGCCCAATTAATTGCCATGTAAAACTTCACTGGTTATTGCATCAATGTTAAAAACAGTGAAGAGTCTAAGATTTTTATTCTACTTGCAACCTAAAACGTTGGCCCGCCAAAGTTTCATAGATGCTGGCAGTAGACTTGAGACTCCTGGTTCAGAGAGAAAGAACTTTAAAAAGACTTTTAAGATACAACAGGCAGGGCAGTGTGAGCTTTGGGTTTGCATCAGTTCGTCCTCTCTCTTTAAGTCTCAAGGAGGCAAAACTGAGCAGGGAGAGACTACATATTCCGCGGGTTTGTATCACAGTTGAGGAACCTCAGCCTTTTATAATGGACTACAAGCAAAATCTCCCAACCTTTGGCCTAGAGGTAAACATTATCTTTATTATACTAGGCAGCAACAAACCTGCCTCTGCTCCAGAAACACTATCTCTATCTTCCAAGGTGACACACTGTACAAATATCCTTGAAAAGACCATCCAGAACAAAAGGCAGTCAGTGCCTCTGCTCATACAATGTGCAAAACATGGGAGACCCATGGAGAATGGTCTCCCCAACACTCAGTAGCTCAGACATGTAAGTTCCTTATTTGGGGGATAGAGAGAATGAGGGCAAAAAGATTATTAGGTTCATTCCGTGTGTCTGATTTTGTTCAAAGGATTCTGAACATTCAAATTCTTAAGTATATATTATTAATTACATTTAGTGAGAGTAGTGCATGCTAATATAAATATAAACTAATTTAAAAATAAAGATACACATATATGTTAAGGATGTATTACCCTGACAAAAAAAAAAAAAGTTTTACTAATAGAAGTGTAAGATTAATGAAAGTTTGAAGATACCTATTATTTTAACCAACTATTAAGTTGAAAAACAATTCAGAAGAAAATGGCTAAGGACCCTGTCAATGAGGAGGACAGTAAAACAGGGGACCTACGCTTTGGAATTAAGTAGATCTGGATCCCATCCCTGGTCCTCCTCTGCAACAAAAGCAGGCAAACTAATTTCTCTATGCCTCAGTTATCTTAAGTTCTGAAAAAAATATAATTTTTTAAAAATGAAGAACATCTACTACTGCTGTTAAAACAAGGTAGAAAATTAGTATTTTTGGATCATACAACAAATTGCTATTGTAGACAGAAAATAAAATTATTAGAAAAAGATTCGTTGCAGTTTTAATCTTATTTTATATAATACTGGTTTAATTAAAAGAAAAAGAATACAGGTCATATACTCTGTTACGTCTGTGATTTCTAAAAGTAGCAAAAGGGCAATTCTAAAAGAGGCAAAGGGAAAATATAAATGTCCTAGAATATAAGGAAGACTTTTAAAACTTTAAACATAATGGAAGAAGGATGCCTTAGTTGAAGCCATGTTTGATGGTTAAATGTGTGACTATAATCCAAAATTTTTAATAAATGGTTAACAAACTTCCAGGTTACAAAAATATAATTTATAAAAGACTGAGCAGAAACCATTGCTTCCACTTTCGTTGTAGAAAAAGCGTCTTTGAGAAAGACTGACGAATTGTTTCGTTTTGCCTTTCCCCCTCTCCTCTTCAAACATTGGAATTTACATGGCACTTTTTTTTCAACCTTAATTTCTAGCTCCTGATTGTCAGTCTCATATGCCCCATGCTTGTGACATAACAAATCTCTTCCCATGGAGATAGTGGCTTGTGATGTCTTAATTAAATGCACTGTGAGGTTTGAACATTTCAAGAATAAATAATCATTCTAGGAGCCAATCTAAATACAAGTGAAAAATAAAATATACAGTGCATAAATGAATAAATTATAGACAAAAATGAGAGATAACATGTAAAGGACAGATAATACCATCACTTTTCTGATGACTAGTGTTCCTGCAACCATATTTATAATAACATTTCTTATGAACAAGTTTAAATGCATTATGTACTATTGTGTACCTGTGGACCCAATGAACATTTATTCCACTTATAAATTCTTAATTCACTCATGTTCTCAGGACTTGGTTTTGGAAATATCAGTTATTTAGGTTTCTTTTGAAAAATCTGTACAGGAGTACTTTTTGTTTGCAAAGGGAGATATAATAAGTATTACATGAAAATTTTGTCAATCAATATGGTTAAATCATCCTGTACCTGTTCGACAATTCCTTTTTAAGTTTTGCACTTTTAACGTAAATATACTAGTTATAACCAGAAAGTCAAACAGTGGTTCCCTGCAGCTAAGTCACAAAAAAACCACTACATGAGTCAACCTGTCTGATGGACTGGTAAGCAAAAGCACTGAAATTTTGCGAAACATTCATTTTCATTTGAGATACATATATATACACACACACATATATATATTATATTCACACATACAATGTTCCCTTTTGATAATTATAAATAAAATGAGCCTGAGTTTAAAACAAGTTATTTGCTAAAGTGCCTTTTTTGCAAACTTGGGATTCTAGGAAGTTCTGAGGACTGAAATGTAGTCATTCATTTTGCTGTTCTTTTATTAAGCCTCAGTTCCCTGTATCTGTATACAGTCTGAAAGGCTCCAGATCTAAAGATAATCAAGATCACATGACTGAAGAATGGGCCAATTGTATGCAGATCCAGGATCCATCAGTGGAAAGCTAATGACCTCCTTGTTGAAAGCATATAATCATTCTGAAGTATCTTCTTTTGTATTTTTTTTTGGTTTTTTTTTTTTAAGAGAATGTCAAAAAAGCAGAGTCTAATTTTATGTGCCTGGGAGTAGCTATCTAAGCTTCAGGCAATACAAACGCTGCTATTACTGGGGAGTAAAGCCTTGCATAATTAACAAACATCATCAGGCTTACAGTTCCTGCAGAATGCGGTAAGTTCCTTGCCGGAAGGCTGCTCTCATCCTAGTAGGTCTGTTTACCCTGTCCCAGATTAGATTAGTTTAATTATTATGAAAAAGACTGCTAAGATCTTACAGCCTAATTATGCAAATGTTTCTAAATGTTCACAAAAGTAATTTATTTATTTGGAGATAAATGAATCTGTTTTGTCATAAAACAGATTGCAGTCCTGGCAATGCACAAGCAGGGTTATGTAGCCTTGGGCTAATCTTTCACCACAAATATCAGTGGGATCCCTAGATTACAACATTTAAAAATACATAAATGTTTTTAGTAGGTTTTTATTGTTTTTGTGAATTATAGTAATCCCAGAAAGAACTATCACAGGTTTAATACTCACCAACCTTGTTATGAAAACATGGTTTCTCAGCAGAAGCATTTAAAAGATGCTAACAGTTAAAACATTCCTGGTAGACCTATTAAGGTACACCTGTTTTATTATGTTTAGAGCAGATATCTTCACAATACTCTTTTTTTCCCCCCTCTTTCTTGTAATATCATAGTTTAAGTAGCTCTTAAAAGAAAATACTGGAAACAGTAGGATATATGTATAGATGATATTACCTATATTCATTTTACCTGTAAAAATAGTATTGCATTTTATTTTTTTTTAATTTATTTATTTTTGGCTGCACTGGATCTTTGTTGCTACGCACGGGCTTTTTCTAGTTGCGGTGAGCGTGGGCTTCTCATTGAGGTGACTTCCCTTTAGAACAAATTAATGAGGTATATAAGTATATGGGTGCACAGAAATCCTATACAATTCAAATAATTAGGCTACAAAAGATCTACAATTTGTGTGACTTGTTTATCTGTATACAAGAGATAGCTGAGACTCGAGCAGATATGATATTTAAGAAATTTCTGAAATAATGCAAAAAGAATTGCAGTGGACAAACTAATGCAGATTTCTCATTCAATTGAGTAATCAACAGAGTACTTCAAACAACTGAAGATATTTATTATAAGACGGTGATGACATCTAATTAATAGAACTCCAAGGATTAAATGAAATTACAGCTTTTAGCACACTGCATATAGTAAGCACTCAGTTCGTGATTATAATATTAACAATAATATGCTCAGTGCTGTGCACATATAGAAATATAAAATATAACTTTTGTCGTCAAAGAATTTATAAGCTAGTAGAGAAAATATAACCAAAAGAATTCGATAATATAGATAATTTAGGTAAACAGCGCCCATATGCTTTCCTGTTCTGTAGTTGGTTCTTGTTATGTGCCACGCATTGTCCTAAGTGTTTCACTTGGGTGTTAATCAGTTTAATCTTCATAATATACACCTACAAGGTTAGTACTATTTGTTTTTTAAATCCTCAGAGTTCATTTTTATCTTTAAGATAGGTATCTATTTTATTTTATTTATTTCACTACTATTATTTTTTTGGCTCCAGGACATGCGAGATCATAGCCCCCCAACCGGGGATCGAACCTGAGCCCCCTCAGTGGAAGTGCAGAGTCCTAACCACTGGACTGCCAGGGAGTTCCCAAGGTTAGTACTATTAATATCTTCAGTTCACACATAAGGAAAATGAGAAGTTAAGTAACTTAGTTTCAGTCACACAGCTAGGAAGCAGCAAAACCAAGGTCTGATTTGAGGCAGCTGACTCAAGCCGTTTTTTTTTTTTACCACTGCCTCGGAAGGGATAGAGGCCACTTACCTGAGGCAGTGGTTCTAACTATAACTGAGCATCCAAATCATGTGGAAGATTTGTTAAAACACAGACGGAAGAGCCAGTGAGTCTGGGTCGAGGCTGAAAATTTGCATCTCCAACCAGATCCTTGTTGATGCTGGCTCTGGAACTATACTTTATGAACCACTGGCCTAAGTTATGTTGCAAGAGAAGAGGAAACAGAAGCCCATTAGCAAGGGGCTTGGAACTTCCTTAAGTGCAGATTAAGCTACTGATAACCTGGACTAGTGAGACCTTGGTTGGTACAGGAGAGTCTTTGGAAAAGTCAATCTCTCCTGCTTCCTAGGCACTGTTATTTTTACTTCTTTCCAGACTTTAATGCCTATTCTAAGACTTACAGCAAAATAAAAAGTCTGGGGCTTCTCTGGTGGCGCAGTGGTTGGGGGTCCGCCTGCCGATGCAGGGGACACGGGTTCGTGCCCCGGTCCGGGAAGATCCCACATGCCGCGGAACGGCTGGGCCTGTGAGCCATGGCCGCTGAGCCTGCGCGTCCGGAGCCTGTGCTCTGCAACGGGAGAGGCCACAACAGTGAGAGGCCCGTGTACCGCAAAAAAAAAAAAAAAAAGTCTGGCTAGTTTGAGATGACTTATTTGGGAAGAGGTAGCTTTTATAATTATGATACATACAGGATCACATGCAAAAATGGGTTTATGTAAGGGATGAAATAGGTAATCGGTAGGTTTGGTGATTGAAAGCATGAACACCTCTCCAAGAGATCATTACCAAGGAAGAATTCATACATTTATTCATTCATTGATTCAACAGATATTGATTAAGATCTACCATGTATTGGGTTTAAAACAGTTAACAAAACATAGTAGCTGCTCCCATGGAATTTATATTCTAGGAGGGAGAAACTGGCAACAAATATAATTTATAATATGTTAGTGATGATAAGTACTATGAAGAAAAATAAATAAATCAGGGAGTGGGAGTGTATTAAACAGCAAATCAGAGAAAGTTTTTCTTATAATATTTGGGAGAAACCTGAATAAAGTGAAGGAGGGAGTAACACAGAGAGCAAGGGATAAGCGCTTTCAAAGTAAGAACATCCCTAAGGCAGGATAATTGCCTCCTAGAGAGTAAGTAAGGAGGCTAAAGTGAAATGGAGGAGAGAAGACCAGGGAATCAGCCAGAAGATGAGCATCAGGTCTTGTAGACCAAGGTAAAGACTTTGAGTTTCATTCTCAGTGAGATGGGAGATCATTGGTGTGTTTTGAGCAGATCAGGATTGCTCTGTCTTTGGCATGGAGGAAGAAAACTGTAAAACAGCAGGGGCAGAAGCAGAGAGACCAACTAGGGAGCAACTGTGAAAATCCAGGCAAGAGGTGATGATGACCTGGACCAGGATGGTAGCTAAGAAAGTGATAAGAAGTGTCTGAATTGTGAAAATATCTTTATGCTAGAGCCAACACAATTTATGGATGGATTGTATGTCAGGCATTAAGAAAAATTATGCAAAACTTGGAAATAAGGAAAAAAGTGGATGGTGTATGATTTCGACGGTTTTTTGGAGGCAAAGGCCCAACTAAATGTTATCTCGATGTATGTACTTCGTTTGCATTAAAGATCTCAGGCTCACTGAAGTTACAAGTTAACTTCAGATTTCTGTCCAGTGGAAATGCAAATAATCCTGTCTAGTGGAAAAGATAACCTCAAACATTATAGTTTATTTTTCTGTGGGATAATAATCAGTTTTATATCTAAACCAGCAACCTCTTCCTAATATTTCTTAGTGTGCTTATAAATACATCTTACTGGTTCCCTCATCAATATGCCTCTGACACGTGCTCATTTGATACTTGGATGAGAGTCATGCATTTTACATTGGAAAATTACACTTTTAACATGAGTAAGGGAAAAAATCAAGGATGACACCACAGTTGTTGTCTTAGCATTTAAAAGGATGTAGTGATCATTTTCTGAGTTGAAAAAGTATGACAATGGAGCAGGATTGGTGGGGAGGGGCTGGTGCAGGGGAATGAGAGTTTGAGTTGAGGCATTTAAATGCCTTGAGTGGAGTCGTTCAATAGACAGAGTCAGATATTCAGGTGAGAAGCCCAGGCTGAAGAAATAAATTTGGGGGAGCTCATATAGATGAAACTCAAAAGACTGCATGAGATTACCTAAGCATGAGTGTAAACAGAAGAAAAAAAGTCCAAGGACTGATTCCTGGGGCACTCCACCACTGAAAGATTTAGAATATGAGGCGGAGCCAGCAAAGGGCATTGATAATGAACAGCCACAAGGGTAGAAGAAAATTTGATACAGTGATATCCCAAAAGGCAGGCAAAGTAATTGTTCCAAGAAGGAGACTGATAAATTGTGTCAAATGATGCCAGTTAAGATCCAGGATAGAAACTGATCATTGGCTTTTTGTATCCTGAAGACCTTGAACAGAGCAGTTTGGCGCCATAATGATGACTAAAGCCAGACTGATGCAGTGGCATAGAGAGAGACAGTCAACCACAGAAATATAAATGGCAGAATGAATAAAGTGGAGTATAGTCATACAATAAGATATCAGGAATACAAATGAATAAACTAAAGGTACAAACAAGAACACAGATGCACCTTATAAACATAATACTGAGCAAAAAAGCAAGACATAGGGTACCTACTACATGATTTCATGTATTAAATGTTCAAAACTGAGTAGAACAAAGTAATACTATTTATGGACTCCTACACTGGTTATCAAACTATAAAACTATAAATAAAAGCAAGAAAATGATTACCATAAAAGTCAACTTAGTGGTTCCCTCTTGGGAAGAGGAAAAGGAATGTGACTTAGAAAGGATACATGGGATGCTGACCATGTTCTATTTCTTAAGTGATGATTATAGGAGTGGTTTCCTTATAAGTATTCATATACATTATTCATCTACATTATGTTTTCTGCAGTGTTTTACATGTGTGCTTATCTCACAATAAAATATTTTTTTAATAATTAAAAATTTTTTTTAATAATTAAAAATTTTCAGTAAAGGGAAAGAGGCAGAGAAATGGGGCAATGGCTGGAAAGAGATGTGAGTTCAGTGGGAGATAGTGCCACATGTTTGGCATCAGAGGGAAATTATCCTATAGTGAGGGAAAATTGATGACTTAGGAGAGAGGAGGAACAATGCAGAAGTGAAATCTTTGAGTACGTAAGAGGAAAACACAAGTGGGAGTTGGCTTCAGATAAGAGAACTAGTAGTTCATATGTATAACAAAAGAGAAGGTGTTCATGGGTGTAGATGCTGGATGTTTGGCAAACTAAATGACGGCAGCAGATAGGTTTTTTGATTGCTTCTATTTCCTCAGTCTAATAAGAAATGTCATCGTCTGATATTGTAGAGGAGGAAGTGTTGAAGGTTTGAAGAAAGGAGAGGTGTGAGATCATTATCTAAGGGGCAATGGAAAATAAGCTAAGGAAATGTCTAATAGGATTGTCTGTCAGGCAGCAAGCACTAAGGTCTCACTTGAAGTTAGTGGTCAAGAATTTAATGTAAAATGGTCAGTGACGTTACGTGGTTTTCTCCAGTGACACTCAGTTCTGTAGATACAAGTGCTAAGTAGTTTAATAATTGGATTTAACTAGAGTTGGGATTTTGCTGGGCAGATATTGTTTGGAAGAAACTAGCAAGGAAGTCCATGCAAAGAAACGTTTATAATGGTAGCTTATAGAATCCAAGGGTCGGAAAAGGGTGAGTGATAGTGAAAAGGCTGCCGAGTCAGTGAATTAAGGGTACTGGTAGCGTTGAAGAAAGACGACTCATATGAAGCAAAGAATATATATAGCTACAATACTGAGTTAATATTTGTGGCCAAATACTGATTTAGGAATATAAAAATTAGAGTACAGCTTTGGACACTTTCTCATGAGTTCCTTTATCCTCTTCAAACCTCCTTTCTCTTTTTCCATACATACCTTCCTGAAGCAGAATGAATTGAATAGGAAGGACAATGTATGTGTGTGGGAGCAGGGGCATTGCGCGTAAAAGAAAGAAACATAGAAGGAAAAAAATCTCCCATGGAGAAAAGGAGATTCCTTTGTCCCCATGGAGTCAGACTAAATAAATTCATCCTGTGGGGACATAAGAAGAGCTATTTGTCTCGGGCAGCATTTGAGCCATGACCATTGTCCCTTCTTGGGTGGGCAATGAGACTTTCTTCCTTGTGACTCCTCACAGCACCTAGCACACTGCTCGTTATCATTTATAGCTTAATAACCAACAAAGCAGAATTCAGAGGGGAAAAGTTTGGGCAAGATCATTTCTTATTAAAGAAAAATTGTACTCCTGCAATTTGTTAAAACAAGAGCCAGAAATGGGTTCTAAACATTTCCAATTACAGCACAAGCTCACTCCTCTAGACTCTGTATTCTCACACAATTTCTTTAGAAACTGATATCTTAGAGATAAGAAAACGAGGTGTATATACTTGTCCTATTAAATTAAATAATGTAAACACTACATATAGGTGTTCCATGAAATCCTTTCCAATATTCCTATTCAAAAAAGTGGACTGCAGGCTAATATTTTAAACCTTATACTTTACAGACCACAGAATATCACCATTTGGGAGATTGTGTGAAAGTTCTTCATGTATGAGGCAATGAAAATATTCATAAAGTCAGAGGTATAATTAGCCTATACATGGTTATGTGTGAAGGTGATTCTTGAAGAGACAAGTTTATCTCTAAGGGAAAATATGCCTCCATACTTGATGTCTTAAATTTTAACTTATTTTTCTTTTTTTTTAAATTGAAGTATAGTTGATGTACTATATTATATGTTACAGGTGTACAATATAGTGATTCACAATTTTTAAATTGTTATAAACTCCATTTATAACTATCACAAAAATACTGGCTATATTCCCTGTGTTGTACAATATATCCTTGGAGCTTATTTTATGCATAGTAGTTTGTAACTCTCAATCTCCTACCCCGATGTTGCCCCTCCCCCCTCCCCTCTCCCCACTGGTAACCACTAGTTTGTTCTCTATATCTGTGAGTCTGTTTCCTTTTTGTTATATTCACTAGTTTGTTTTATTTTTTAGATTCCACATATAAGTGATATCATACGGTATTTGTCTTTCTCCATCTGACTTATTTCACTTAGCATAATACCTTCCAAGTCCATCCCTGTTGTTGCAAATGGCAAGATTTCATTCTTTTTTATGGCTCAGTAGTATTCCATTGTGTGTGTGTGTGTGTGTGTGTGTGCGTGTGTGTGTGTGTGTACGTGTGTACCACATCTTCTTTATCCATTCATCTGTTGATGTACCCTTAGGTTGTTTCCATATCTTGGCTATTGTAAATAGTGTTGCTATGAATATTGGGGTGTAGGTATCTTTTTGGATTAGTGTTTTTGTTACTTCTACATTAGTTGTTTTTCTTACTTCTACAGAGCAATACTGTCTAAATGGGAATAGTATATCAATAGTAGAACAAACGAGCTGGCACAGTGACCCCACTCTTCTCCAGGTGGATCCACATCACTTGATAAGATGTCACAAGGTGTGTTCAGGCCTGATGTTCCACGCCCCTGACTATTCTTTTTACACTGAGTTATACTGTAGCCCATTTCTGGAGACTCCCTGGGGTCAGATTTTGCCTCATAGATGTGCTGGGGGGGGGACCTGGATAAATTGCTCTTTTCCCAAGGACTCTCTCTCTCATACCACCTGAAAGATATGACCACCCACACTGCCAGAGTGCATCTTAAGCAGAAGCCCTGAGAGTTGAGAGCCAAGTCACCGACAAAGCATAAAGATTAAAGTCCAAACGCTGAGGACCACGTCACGAGCCCAGGATGCTTGACAGCACACAAGCAAGCAAGGGTCCAAAGCTGAGCTGCAACCAGCCAACAAACGTTTCAGAGGAGCTTAGAGCTCACCAAAGGATCTTGCTAGACCTTAAGTCATAGTCAGCATACGGGAAAAGAAACATGTTATAAAATGATAAAAGAATGAGGGTTTTCTTTTAATAATGTAATTCTAAAAATTCAGAGAATTGCATTTTATTCTTAGAAAAATACTATAGGTTTATGGAAGTAAAATTAGAAGGTAGCAAAAATAAAGAGGAAAAATAATTTCATAACCTGCCACAAAAGATATATGTGTATTTTTTTAACAAAATGGAGTTAACGGCAATATTTCATCCTGTTTTTGTCACTTAATAAATTTAGAATAGTATTTTAAGGTATTCTTATCTAGAAAGGCATCCTACAAAAAGGAATAAATATTTGCAAGCCACCTATCTGATAAGGGGTTAATATCCAAAATATATAAGGAATTCATACAAATCAATAGCAAAAAATAATATGATTAAAAATGGACCAATACTTGAATAGACATTTTTCCAAAGAAGACATATAAATGGCCACCAGCTACATGAAAAGATCCTCAACATCACTAATTATCAGGGAACTGCAAATCACAATCACAATGAGATATCACTTCATACCTCTTAGAATGGCTATTATCAAAAAGACGAGATAACAAGTGTTGGTGATAATGTGGAGAAAATGGAATACT
Organism: Monodon monoceros; assembly: GCF_005190385.1. Taxonomy (NCBI): domain Eukaryota; kingdom Metazoa; phylum Chordata; class Mammalia; order Artiodactyla; family Monodontidae; genus Monodon; species Monodon monoceros. The sequence continues at coordinate 115,300,806 of NW_021703767.1, read as the reverse complement.
TGTGCACTGTTGGTAGAAATGTAAATTTGAGCAGCAACTATGGAAAATATCATGGATGTTCCTCAAAAAAAATTAAAACTAAAACTACCGTATGTTCCAGCAATCCCACTTCTGGGTAGATATCAGAAAGAGATGAAATCACTATCTTGAAGCAATAATTGCACACCCGTGTTCACTGCAGCATTATTCACAATAGCCAAGACATGGAAACACCTTAAAGATCCATCATCAACAGATGAATGGATAAAGAAGATGTAGAATGTAAAAACATAAAAACATGATGGAATATTCCATCAAAACAATGGAATATTCAGCCACAGAAAGAAGGAAATCCTGCCTTTTGTGACAACATGGATGAATCTTGAAGGCATTATGCTAAGTGAAACAGGTGAAACAGAGAAGGGCAAATATGGTATGATAATCACTTACATGTGGAATATAAAAAAGCCAAATTCAAAAAATAAATAAATGGACAGTAGAACAGTAGTGGTTGCCAGGGGCTGGGGTGGGGAAAATGGGGAGATGCTGGTCAAAAAACACAAAGTTCCAGCTATAAGATGAATAAGTTCTAATCTAATGCACAGCATGGTGACTATAATTAACAATATTGTATTATGTATTTAAAAATCGTTGAGACAGTACACCTTAAAAGTTGTCACCACAAAAAATAAATCGTAATTATGGGAGGGATGGAGATGTTAACTAACCTTATCGTGGTAATCATTTTACAGTGTATGTGTGCATCAAATCATTATTTTGTACACTTTAAACTTACATATGTTACATCAATATTGTCTCAATAAAGCTGGAAGAGAAAGTATAATATCATGGACCATCTTAATGCTGAATGAAATAAGGTATTCCACCTATTTCATTAATACCCTATTGTTAAGTATTTAGATGGCTTCATTGTTGTTGTATACATCTGTGATGCCTTCTGTCACCAACAATCTGAGTTAGGCCAAAGTCCTCCACAAGAATGCCCTCACTTCTGAAACCAGCCATAAGTTCAGGGTTCTCCACGCCACCCCACTTCTGACCAGCTGGCTACCAATTTGGGAGTCCCCACTAACCCCTCAGTTCCATAATTTCCTAGAATGACTTACAGAACTCAACAAAGAGCTACATTTATTACAGTTTTATTATAGCAAAAGAATACAAATCAGAACCAGCCAAAGGGGAATGATGCATAAAGACAAGTCTGGGAAGGTACCAAACAAGAAGCTCCCATCATCCTTAGGGACGCATTACCCTCCAGGCACAACAATGTGCGACAATACACAGAGTGTTGCTGACCAGGGAAGTTTACCTGAGTTTTATCAGGATTTTGTTACGTGGACATGATTGCTTGAATGATTAGTCATGGAGTTAAACTCCATCTCCAGCCACCCTCCGTCCCAGAAGGTCAGGCTCATGTCACAAGGCTTGAAGTCCTAACCCTTTAATCATATGGTTGATCTTTCTGCCGTGGCCAACCCTCATCCTGAGTCATCTCATCAGCAGAAACGTCAGCATACGCTATCTACCATGAATAACATACACTCCTGTCACTTGGGAAATTCCAAGAATTTAGAGGTTAGCTTCCAGGAACCAGGGATAACGACCTAATTCTTTATTACACAGCCCCTAAAGTAGAAAATCAAGCTGATCACACTCCTCCATTCATAGCTCATTGTCCCAACCAGGGTCTGCAAATCTCTTCTCTTTTGTTTCTTTATATTTATTTATTTATTATTGATTAACTTATGTATTTATTTGGCTGCATCGGGTCTTAGTTGCGGCACATGGGATCTTCACTGCAGCCTGCGGGATCTTTCATTGCTGCATGTAGGCTCTTCATTGTGGTGCGTAGGCTTCTCTCTAGTTGTGGCTCACAGGCTCTAGAGCGTGTGGGCTCAGTAGTTGCGGTGTGCGGGCTTAGTTGCCCCGTGGCATGTGGGACCTTAGTTCCCCAACCGGGGATTGAACCCACATCCCCTGCATTGGAAGGTGGATTCTTAACCACTGGACCACCAGGGAAGTCCCTGATATATTTATTTATTTTTCTTTTATACCTAATTCTATTTCTATCCCCCTTTTCTGCTTTACTCAATCTAATAGGTTTGTTATATATACTAAGATATATCTTCATCATTTTAAAATATATAGTAATTAATTTACATAAATGGCATAGTGTTAAGAGTCTCTTCTTGATGCTTAATATCGTTTTACAGTTGTGTATGTAGCTGCGTGTGTATCTAGTTTTAATGGCTTCTAATTACTGTGTAGTATTCTATAAGATTCATCCATCTCTATTTATCTATTCCTGGAGTCATAGATACTCTAGGTTGACTCTAATTCCTTTTTTCCACAAACAGTGCTGGGCTGAACATATTCCTATGTGTCCCTTCAAGGATTTATACCAGAGTATCTCTGGAGTATATACCCATGAATGGGATTGTAGATTAAAGACTGTTGCAGTACCACTAAATCTAACCAGATTGTGCTCCACAACAGCTGAGTCAGTGGTGTAGGGAGGCCTCTCTTTCACAATATAATTGATAATCCTTAATGTTATCCAGTTTTCTAAGTTCTATAAGTTGATAGGTGCAAAGTGGTATTTCACCATTGTTGTAATTTTTATGCTTTGATTACTGATGAATTGAAACATCTCTTATTCCTGTCAGCCATTTAGTTTCCCCAATTTGTGAATTGCCAATTCATATTCTTTGCCCATTCTTGGACTGAGTTTACTGTCTTCTTGACTTTCAGACAATTCTTTGTGTATTTTATGTACTTACCTCTTGTTATTCTTAGACAATACGAATACCTTTTCTCTATTTACAACCATCTGTTACTTTTGTTTAAGGTGTCTTTCACTGAAATACAACTTTAATTTGATATAATTAAATCAACTATTTTTTTTCTCTTTATGATTTGTACTTTTGCAGTCTTCTCTATGAAGTCATTCCTCACTTCAAGGTTGCTAGGGTATTCTCCTACATTTTCTTCTATTAATTTATAATTTTCTTCTTCCACATTTAAGTCTTTAATCCATATGGAGTACACCTTTGTATATGATACAAGAAAGGGATTCAAACTTTCCATCCCATATAGTGCACCAGTTTTCCCAACAACTTCTAAATCATTTATTCTTTTCCCATTAATTTGTGTTGCCAAATTTACATATCAATTCCCATATAAACAGGTCTATTTCTGAATCCTTTATTATCTTTCTTGGTCTATGTTGTCCAGTATTATGCTTGTACTATATATAACTGTAGTATGTTTTGTTATCTGAGGGTGAATCACAATATGTTTATATTCCTTTAAATCATTTCCCATAAATGTTTGACTCACTCATTTTGCAATTGTATTATTTTGCTGTCGTAAATGACGTATCATCGTCTCCTGTATTTTCTAGCTAGTTATTATTATTGCCATAGAAGAAGGCTATTGATTTTTGTTAGCTGATCTTGTCTTCAGCAAGCCTGATCAATTTTCTCATTAGAACTAATAACCTGCCTGTTGATCTCTTGGGTTATCTACACAGCTGAACATATCACCAGCAAATAATGACAGTTTCATCTCTTCCCTTTCAATATTTATGCCTGCCATTTTTCCTCTCCAATTTTATATTACTGGCATTGCTATAGTAAACATCCCGAAAGCTAAACGCTTAAGCACAATTATTTTTTAAATAGGATATATTCGTAGGAGTGGATTTTCTGGTCAGAGAGTTTTTTATGTTTAAGGCTTCTAAATTATATTTTTATAATTTATAGAATAAATTTAGATCAAAACATTGTCCCATTAATAGTGTAATAAAGTGATCATATTTTGGAATCCTCATCGATATCTGGGATTGCCCATTTTTAATTTTTCTAATTTGAAAATCTTAAAAGATATCTCCTTTTAATTTGCTTTTTTATTATTAAAAATATTGAATTTATATTCAGGTATCAGGTATAGAATAAGTGAAGTGAGGTAGTTAAGAAACTACATTTGTTTTTCATCTGTCAAAATTTTATTAAGACACTGAATAAAACAATTAACATATTTGAATGCTCTCTGGCTTACACTCAATTTTCCATTCTCTAAATGCATAAACCATTCTTCATCCATATCTTCTATTTATAGAATATTTGCTTTGTATAAGCCATATGGTACTAGGTATAGTCAGGGATCAAACAGCTTAAAAATCATGAGTCTTGTTCTTAAGGAGCTTCCATTCCAGCAGGAAAAACAAGAGACAGGAATAGTTATAACAGACGGTATAAAGTGATATTTGTCATAGGAGTCTCATGACTCTATGACAAATGTCATGGGATGTTAGACAATGAAATGAGAGGATTTTAAAGAATTCAATAGGCAGTGGAGGTTTTTGAGTAGGTAAAGGAAGAGCTTGCAGTCACACTTAAGAGACCTTGATCTGCTGGTGGCATTTGGGGTGGACTGGGGAAGGTCAAAAAAGTGGCCTAAAGACTGATCAAGTGGTTGACAAAATATTTAGGCCAGGTTGGGGGAATGAGCAACTTAACCAGGAAATTAATAACAGATGGAAAAGAGGGAGATTGAGAGATAGGTAAAATTGACAAGATTTGGCTTTGGTTGGATTTAGAGGCCTAAATAATAGAGAATGGTTTCTAATTTTTTAGCTTCAGCTACTGGGAACATAGAGGAGCCATTAACACAAATGGGTCAGAGATCTAGAAAAAGACTGATCTGGCCTGGGGAGCTGGAAAATTAATATATTTGATATGTAGCCAGAAGAGCTGGAAGTATATTTGTGTGTGTGTGTGTGTGTCTAGTTCAGAATGGAATTAAAGATACTGATTTCAGCATTATGTATATAAAACTGAAAATGAAAATCCTTTGGCCAAACCTACCAGTGAAAGAAAGAGAGCAAGAAGATAAAAGAGAGTTAAGATAGTGATTTCTTACAGATTTCAAGTACAGGATTGGCAGAGAATTCAGTAAAAGAGAAGAGGACCCACCAGAGAGGCAGGAGAAGAACTCAAAGTTGTGGGGTCATGAAAGCCAAGAAGTAGGGAAGTAGGGTTTAATCAAAAGGATCGAATGCCACAAACACTTCATGGAGGGCGAGGACCAAGAACAGACTTAGATCTGGGGCTTAATAAGCATCAGTGACCTCCAGAGGAGCAAATCCAGGGAGTGCCAGGTCTTAAAGCCAGAAGGAATTCATCAGCCATATGAAAGAGCAAGCAGTGATGGTCAGCATTCTATCTAGAAGCATGGTGATGAAAACACAGTGAGACATAAGATAGTACCTCAAGAGGATTGTGGAAAAAGGCTTATTAGGGAAAGGGAAGCCTGACATGTTTATAGGTAGAATCAATGCAACCTGTGAAGAGGAAAACGTTAAAGATGCAAAAGGAAGAGCATAATTAATGGAACAAAGCTGATAAGGATGTAGGCCGTTTGGAATAAAGATGCAAGGGAAGGATTAATTTCAAAAAGGAGGAGGGGAAAATTTTATTCAGCTAGCAGAGACATTTTCTGTGAATAAGTCATTTTTCACAAATAGGGCTAACAGCATTTTTAATGTGTAAAAGAGATCAACTAAATTGTAACCTGCAGAATTTAGGACCGAGTTCATCCTCCTCTCAGAATAATAGTTTTGAAAAGTGTCAGTGGCAAAAGATGCCTTCCTGATAATAGAATGGTAACTTGCTCTTCTATTAGAACCATTTGCATTTATAATGTTTAATTTTGCTACAGATTTGAGTCAAGGGAATTCAGGATATCTTCTTGCATAGTCCCAGGTTATAAACCAAGTCCAAAAGGCTTTTTGGCAGGCTCTGAAATACACTTTCACCAATGACTTCCTACACTGTAAATTGCCTCTGATTGCAGAACTAGCCACCACATCCTGCTGTTCCCTGAGGCTCTTTCTTTTGCTGTAGTCCATCCATCATTTGTTGTAACCTGTAATCCTGAAGGATCAATATTTGACCTCATACTCTGTATCAGTGAGTGATCTTCCCCGTTGTGACACCAAAGACTGGCAAAGTTACGTGACCATGCTATGCTGCTTTTCTCCTCTATGACACACAAAATACCATACTTTGTAGAAGGTGAAGGGTATAGCTGGTCGACCCGCGTTCAGTGGGAAGAGTTAGTTCACTTGCTAGTGTCACTGAAGGCGGGGTGTGTAAAGGCAACTGGAGCACTAACACGGTTGGCAGACTCCTCTCTGGGGCTCTGGGGATTCAGGGCTAGCAAATGAGATGATTCCTGCATAACGCCCTGATCCTGCGAGATCCCAGGACGTGTAAGGAAGGACTAGCCGACTACCATAGACAAAATGAAACCTCTGAGACTCAAACCATCTAATGAAACTCTTGATTAGGAGTTTGTCATAAAGTTGGAGTCTATTTTCAGTCTTTGTAAAAGATGTGCTTTCACCTACCTAAGTTGATAAACTCTAAGCTTGGTTGGAAAATAAAATCAGGTAACAATTTACTAGGCCTGTGGTCAGTAAATTAAAAATACTCAATACTGTAATAGAATAGTATAACCCCCTTTAAAATGTAATGAGATTTTGTGCTTTTCTTTAACTTAGGATTTACATGCTCTCAGACATTTCATAGTCACAAGATAAAGCTTCCTGTTCGTTACCTGGGTACATCTGGCCTAAGAGCACATGGTACCATACCTTCTCCTACTTTTAAACTCTTGCTTGATTTATAACATGAAACATGTCTTAGCTTTAAATGCTGCTACTCCTTATGGACTCCCTTCTGCTTCTTTAAGTTTCTATCTCTTGTTGCCCTGCACTGCACTGTGAATGTTCAAGCTTGTGATTCAATGAGACAATTGCAAAATGTAGAAGACAGAAATTTTGTAAGAATTATAACAAAATGTTACCAGAGTTATTCCTATATTGTGGGATTATTGGTGAGTTACTTTCTTCTTTACAGTACTTCCATATACTTCCTTCTTTATAATACTTATTTAATAATTCCTGAAATATGCACAAAATACTGTATTATTCTTATAATAAGAAAAATAATACTAGTTACATTTTGATAAATGTGATTAATTGTAAACTGTTCATGCCTGAATCATTTATTTTTTTCTTCATAATGCCATGAAAGCAGTTTTGAATAAAGCTAGAATAAGCTGAAACCTTTATTTCCCACTTTTAAGATTCATAAAACATTGCCTCACTCTTGCAATTAATTTAAAGACATGTATGTGTGTGATTACACAAACACTTATTTCTAAATTTCCTGATTCCAAATGGAATTGGAGGTAAAGAAAACCAAAGTTTGCCGACTCTTGTGATTTAAGAAAAACAATTTTGCTTACATGAAGCAAACTGATTTCCAAACCATTCATTTCCACACACATTAATCTTTATATAATCCAATCAGTTAACCTTCTTTTGATTTTATTTTTCTGGAGCGGGAAATATTGTGGTCAGTATTCTGATTTCATGAAAAAAAGAAGAGGCATTCAGTCAGAGCAACATAGCTCTTAGTCTAACTTAAACTACTGCTGTTTTTCTTACTGTAAAATTTAATTTTAAAAACACATTCAAATAACAGTAAATACACCCTGTGAAGGACTGAGGATCTTGAGTTCTTCTCTCCTTACCATTTATAAATTCAGTGGAACCATAATCTCTAAGAACTAGATGGTGTTAATTTAGAAAATTCCTTTCATGGAAACATATCCCACTTCTTGCCAAGTCCATATGATTGGGGTATTTCTTGTTCTTGTAATAGTCAACTCTTCCCGGAGATCTAGCTTACAGGCTTTATTCCTTAAGTTGTATTTTAAGAGTAACGTGTATATCAATGTTACTGCACACTGAGGAGTAACCTAAGGGGGAGACTGTCCTAAGGGGATGAATGTTCATTTCCAGGAAAGTCTCTGTCTTTTAAGAAAAAGAATGGCTCAAAGGAGTCAAGTTGGCAGAGAAAGAGAGTATCTGATGATAAATCAATTATATATTATATATTATCCCCTGGAAAGCAATGACTCTGACCACCTCACCAACCACCTCATAAGATTATTGTGAAGATGAAATGAGAATTTAGGTGAAAGCCTTTTGTAAACTCTTAAAGACCATGCAAATATGATTGTTCTTCTTGAATCACTTATATCTGCGCTGTGTCTGGAGCAGTGTAAAAATAGACCTGACAACCCAAGTTAAATGCTTTCTTAAGCTGAGTAAATTAGTCACAATTAGAAAGACACCGGTCTGTAAAATTCTTTCATTATTTTAAAATTAGAATTCAAGCAACGCATCACAAATGAGATGATAAAGAGATATTAACCTGAATTTTTCTATCAGGAAATTGTGCAGTTTAGAGGAAACCATCATGTGATAATATGACTAATTTCCAGCACTCTTCCATCTTACCACTCTAGGCTGTTCCAGCTCACCACAGATCCTAATGGATTTTTGTTTGTTTGTTTATTTTCTACCATTCGTATTTGGTATTTGTTATTCAGATTATATTTTTAATCATCATAGTGCATTCACAGTTGAAAGACTTAGTAATATAGTTATACATTATTTTATTTTAATATTAGCATTACAATACTTGTGCTTAAATTGAAAGCAACACATGCAATTTTCCAGGTACAAAGTTTTAGGGATGTAGAACTGTTTACAACGTCTATGGACAACAGCAGTGCTGATCACAGATCATTCAAACAAATGTTCTTTGATTTGGCTCTTATAACCACATCTGTCTCTGCTAAGGGGGTGGGGGAAATAAAACAAGTGATATAATTCCCCATGTGTTGAAACCTTTTAGCTGGGAACAGCTTTTTAATGGCTTTCTTTGCAGTCAGCAAGAAATGTACATTTATTCAACGGAAAGCAACAATGATGATAAGGAGGAAAAAAAATGTTTCCAACTCTTGTTTCACGCCATGATTTTCAAGATGGTTTTGTGAAGTTTCATTTACAGTCTCTAACAAAGCAAATCAAGAGATACATATATTATCGGTGTATAAAACACAATAAAAGTATAAAGAGAAATAAAATGACTACATCAGATGATATGGCAGTGTATCTGCTCAGACAGGGCCTATTTTATTCCCAATCATAAAGAATTGGCTGGCAAATGTTAGGTATTTATTCACCTTTGGGGAAAAAAATCTTCCCAGTTCATTTCAGTATAATGTCTCCTAATGTTCACAGCCTTTGAAACAAAAGAACAGAGGAGAATATTGCCTCACCCATCTGCAAGATGGCTTCTCTCTAATTAGATGGCTGCAAGAATCTAAAATGAGGTCACTTCTCCATCACCAACATTGAGGCGTGATAGAATGCAGTGTGCTGATTGTCAAATGTAGGCATATCCAGAGACTATTTTGATATTGACTATAATAGGATTTAACTTCTTTTCTTGACTGTGTACTCTACAAAAGGTCTGAAATTGAGCACGTACAACCCATTTATAGTGCAGTTATATTTATACAGGAATTGGGTTCTAACATAGGCAAGTAAGACAACAATTGGGTAGAGTCAACATTACCAGTGAAAAGCCATTATGTTGCCCTTTAACCCCTAGGACTTAGATCCTTACAAAGTCAAAGGCCAAGAATTATTTCCTTCTGTTTCCCTTTGCGTTTTACTTGTAGCCTTCCCTGGAATAGTGGAGATTAGTGTGATTCGAATCAGGGAAAATCCCCTCTCCCTTTCTGTTTTTGCAGAGCCTAGGTAATCGAATTCATGGAATTTAAATGAATGAAATACTACTGCACACTCCTGAACCTTACTATGATATGCTGAATATTTAACTATATTATTTCTACTTTAATCTTCAAAACAACATTTCGTGATAGGTATTAAAAGACACCATTTTGATGTGAAGAAACTGAAACTAATAGAAGTTATGTAACTTGCAGGTACTTGGCAGAATTTGAATTCAAACCGTGTTGAATCTGTAGCTGGTGCCCTTTATACTATACTATTACCAACTGCCAGAAATATAGGGAGGTATTTAAAGTATTCCAATAATTATATTAGTAATGCAGCTGAACCTGGCTGGATCATTTGCCTAATTTTTAGAATGTTACATTAAAGGTCTCCATTAAATAAAAAACAGAATGGCAGGGATAGGAACTATATTAGTGGTTTGGTGCTCTCTAGGCTAGGTTATCTAACCCCCTTAATTGTCCTCCTCAGCCAGTCCTCTTTAGCCCCTGCTTAGAGGATAGCTGATATGCCCTTGTTCATTTATCATTCACCCCAGCTCCCCCTTCTTTAAACCAATATGCAAAATATTTCTATAAGAATCCTCCTAAAAAACCTTTTTCATCACATCATTGCCTCCCTTAAAAACTTTCAATAGTTTCTTATATTCAATCGCATCAAGCTAAGCTCCTAACCTTGAGTTTCAGGGTACTCTGTCATTACAAAGCATCTACCCATTCAAATTCATTTCCTATTTCAACTTCTCATACGCTTCCTCCACTGTGGTGAAAATTTCTCATTTGTTTCTCCCCCCGCCAATTTTTGCCTAAAAATGTCAATAGAAAAGTGAAAATATTTAAGAAGTTTATTTTTCACACACCCCACCCCTGCATCAAACCTCCTACCCAGAAGACATAGGTTTAATAGTAACTTTATATCAGTTGCAGTAAACAAGGAAATTACAAATACTTTGCAATTACTGGGTTGGCCAGAAAGTTCGTTTGGCCAACCCAATATATCTGTGTTTTAACTTTCTGTCTCCTTTATGCTTCTGTTCACTCTCCATACTCTGCATTTACTCAAAATCTCCATCCACCATTGAAGATTTATCCATCATTAAAGTCTCATCTCAAGTCCATATTCCTCCATGAAGCCTCCTATGACCACACTAGTCTTCTTATATTTCTCTTTAATGATCTCTTACATGGCTGCCTCTTGTCACATCACAAACTTGGATGTGTCCAATACTTCTCCCTAACATCACCTAGAAAAATTCTGAGCATTTGAATACCACCAACTGATTAAAACCTATTAAGAAAAATTTCCCATGAAAACAATAAACAAAAGATTTTAAATATTTAATCTTATGAAAATAAAAATGTTACTAGAACACACTAAAAATAAATATGCAGGCCAGAGCTGTCCAATAGAAATATAATACAAGCCACCTAGGCAATTTAAAAGTTCATAGTGGCCGCATTTTAAAAAATAAGAAGTTGTATTAGTTTTCTATTGCTGCTGTAACAAATTAGCACGTATTTAGTGGCTTCAAACAACACACACTTATTCTCCTACAGTTCTGGGGGTCAGAAATTTGAATTGAGTTTTACAGGGCTAAAATCAAGGTTTGACAGGGCTGGATCCTTCTGGAAGTTCTAAGGGGGAAAACTCTTTCCTTGCCTTTCCAGCTGCTAAGGGCCCTGTGCATTCCTTGGCTCATGGCCCCATTTTCACATCACTCCAACTTTTTGCTTCCACGGTCACATCTCCTACTACTCACTGTGAACTCCTGCTGCCTTATCATACGGACCCTTGAGATTACATTAGGCCCATTATTAGGAATAATCCAGGATAATACAGCCATCTCAAGATCCTTAACTTAATCACATTGGCAAAGCCCCTTTTGTCATATAAGGTAATGTTCGCATGTCCCTGGGATTAGGACCTAGACATCTTTGGGGGTCATTACTTAGCCTACCACAGAAACAAATGAACTTAATTTTAATAATATATTTTATTTAACCCAGTATATATAAAATAGTGTCATTTCAATATGTAATCAATATCAAACAATTTATACTTCATTTGTTTTTAAATTTAAGTTGATTAAAATTGAATAAAATTTAAAGTTCACTTCCTCAGTGACATCCATATTCAAGTGGTCAATAGTCATGTGTGACTAACAGGTACCCTGTATAGATGATCATCACCCTCTCTCTTTGCAGGTTAGGGGACTGTGAAGTTAGAGGGAGCACGGTCCACACAGGACAGCCTTCACTTTTGATGCCAACAGAATGTCTGAGGGCCCGCAAAACCAATCTGACTTTCAATAATTCACCAAAAGGACTCACAGAACTCACTGAACCTTGTGATACTCATGGTTGTGGCTTATTGTAGAGAAAATATACAGATTTATAAGAGACAAGGGAAGGAGCACATAGGGCAGAGTCTGGGGAAGTACCAAATACAGAGCTTCCATTGTCTTCTCCCTGTGAACTCATGGATAGTGGCAATTAACCAAAATCCATGTGTGACAATACACACGGAGTATTGCCACCCAGGGAAGTTCAACCAAGCCTCGGTGTACAGACATTTTATTGGGGCTCCATCATATAGGTATAATTGCCCACGTGTCTGATTTTAATCTTCAGTCCTTCTAGAGGTCAACTGATACCTCATGACCCCAAGCCACCACCCTGTATCACGTTGTTACTAGCTGGTTGGCCCAAGACTCCCGGGCAAATGAAGATACTCCTAGGAGTCAGGACATTCCAAAGATTTAGTGATTACCCCTTAGAAGCCTAGGGCAAAGACCAAGCCCCTATTTGGGCTGGTTTAAATTCTTCACTACATACTCTCCAACAACTAATTTGGTGAAATTTTATTTACTGAATGGACTATTTTGACATCATATAGACACAGCCAATGAACATCTGTCATCTGTTATTTCAACAGATAGCCAAGTATCAAATGGATACTTTCACTTCACAGTTACCTAATAAAATATTTTAATACAAATACTAAAGAACCTTTCCTTTAAGTAACTTAGGGATATCCTTAGTAACTTAGGGATATCTAAGTAAACCTACCTGTTACCCTGAGTCATTTCTTTGCTTCTGTTTGCCAAAGTGGCTGATTCACACCCCAAAGACATAAAATAGCCCTTTTGGGCTAATTAACAAATCAGTGTTCCATTTTGGACTTATGACCTCTATATTCAATTCAAGTCAGAGATAAAAACATTGCTGATACCTAACTGTAATTACCCAAATGGTCCCTGAATGACTGAAAGCCTCTCATAAATCAGGATTTTCAACAAAAGTATCTCTGGAGTCTTTGTATCAAAAGGACCCTTTTGTCACAGCTGACCGCCTGGAGGGGTGGAATAGGGAGGGTGGGAGGGAGGGAGACGCAAGAGGGAAGAGATATGGGAACATATGTATATGTATAGCTGATTCACTTTGTTATAAAGCAGAAACTAACACACCATTGTAAAGCAATTATACTCCGATAAAGATGTTAAAAAAAAAAAAAAGGACCCTTTTGAAATAATTCACATGGAAATTCCAAATTTCATAAAATTTCAGAGCTAGAAGAAAGCTGAAGTTCATTTATAGATCATTAAATGGAGATGTAAAGTTGTGGCATGATTCGTCCAAGGTGATATGAAGAGTAAGTGGCAGGAATACAACTTTACCCTTAGTCTTCTAATTCCCCATCCACTGTGTGGCGTGTGTGTGTGCGCGCGCGCGCATGGGGGTGGGGGGATTGTTTCTTTGTGCTATAGTGTGACTCCTTCTGAATATACGTTACTAAGTGGATACTAGTAAACGTACAGAATCAACTTCTACGCCAGTTTGCAGATGATGCCTGAAACACTGCTGAGAAGGATTCCTTGGCTGCCTTTTGCCTCAGCAGCAGAGTATTATAATTAATGAGCAAGCCATGGGACTGGTGAGGGTAAGGAGTGGCCAAGTATTTGCCACACTTGCCATCCTCAACGTAATCATTATAACTCAAAGGTAGTAGGAAAACACCAGTTATTACCGCAATTTGCCTCTGACTTGGGAAATTAGTTCTGTCTTTCTAGGCCTCGGACTTCTTTTTTTTTTTTTAATTACTTAATTAATTAATTTATTTATTTTTGGCTGTGTTGGGTCTTCGCTGCTGCACGCTGGCTTTCTCTCGTTGTGGCGAGTGGGGGCTACTCTTCGTTGCGGTGCATGGGCTTCTTACTGCGGTGGCTTCTCTTCTTGCAGAGCACTGGCTCTAGGCATGCGGGTTTCAGTAGTTGTGGCACTCAGGCTCAGTAGTAGTGGCGCACGGGCTTAGTTGCTCTGCAGCATGTGGGATCTTCAGGGACCAGGGCTCGAACCCGTGTCCCCTGCATTGGCAGGCGGATTCTTAACCACTGAGCCACCAGGGAAGTCTCTAGGCCTCAGACTTCTTATATAAGGAGGGAAACTACAATGATTACTGTTTCACCTGGTTTAAGATGTGGAAATAATCACCTTGTCCATGGGACAAAATGAAAATTATGTTTTTATGGATTTAAATTTTAAGGAAGAGAAGATAAAGTAATTGTATTTCTTTTTTCCATTAACAATAATAATGCCATCTTACAAGTAACATATTCTTTTAAAAATACCTTTTACTATAGCTATAGCCACCATTGAGTGAGTCACATATTACATAAAAGTCAACTCTTTCAATAATCATAATAACTTTATGAAGAATGTGAGAATTTATTTCCAAGATGGCCATCACCAAATCTTTCCCTCTGTGTATGCTTATGATATTACTTCATTGAGAAGAAGAGTCTATTTTCTCCCTTTGAGTCTGGCCTGACCTGGAAGACTTGCTTGAACAACAGAAGGTGGTAGAAGTGACATTTGGAAACTTCCAAGGCTGGATCATAATAAGCCTTGCAGCTTTTACCAGAGCCTCATGAAAGGCTCCCTCTGGAGTGAGTCAGTCACCACTGAATAAATCTGACTACCTCCTTGGGACTGCCATGCTGTAAGAAATCACCAGCAAACCATGAGGAGAGGCCACACAGACAGAGTGGCCCAGGCCCCAGTTCTAGCTGTACTAGCCCAAGCACCAGACATTTGAGTGAAGTCATCTGATGTCCACCCCCAGCAAAATGTAACATGAAGAACAACAAAGAAGCTCAGTGAAAGGCCAGAACAAAGGCCCCAGATATATGCCATGTCATGCCATCCTAGCCACCCTCAGCCATTCAAGTTTCCATAGGTATTGCCCTAGTCATCATGGAGCTTAATTCCTGCCTAAATTCCTAAACCACAAACTAGTACAATGAAGTGATTGTTGTTTTACACTGCTAAGCGTTAGGTTGATTTGCTATACCTCAATACGTACATTAACCAGAACAAAGGTATTATTAGATCCATTTTGTAGATAAGGCAACTGAGACTCCGAGAGGCTAATTTATTTCCCCAAGGATGCAAAACCAGTAAGTAGTAGAGCTGGGATTTAAAACTATATCTAGACTAGTTTCAAGGCCTATGCTCTTAACTACTACACCAACCTTTCTCTGGTTTCAGTTAAAACGTAAAAAAATACCTGTGAAGGAGTAGAATCTATTTTTCATGGGAGTGATTTGAAGTTCCAAAAGTTTAAAAGGCTTACCTAGAAATTGGATATCGTTGGTGGCAGAGCCAGAGCTACACCCTGGGTCTCCCACTCCAAGCTCAGTAGGTTTTCTTTTTTTCTCTCCTTTTTTTCTACAATAAAATATCTGACTGCCTTGCCAGGTAACCACATATATACACCATCTTTTCTGCATGCAACCGTTAAAAATTTACTCAGTCTGACAGACGTGATATCCCACAAAATTCACCCAATTTAAATATAGAAAAGCACTAATCTCAAAGCCAGTGTTTGCAGAAGTAATAGGAGATGAACATTTAAAATAGGTAATAATTCTGCCTTAATTGAAGACTTATAACTGAAATGTTTGCAGTGCTAGTCAGAAGGGAATTGTACTAATCCAGATGAGATGAATTTATTTTAAAAAGCAAAAATGGTAAATTCTAGCCATGTCTGAAGCAATTAGAAGGCATTGATAAACAAAAATATAGGGTACTTTTTTCAAATGGCAATTGAAATTAAGCAGTATTCTGTTACAAATGCACAACAGTTTCCCATTAGGTAGATCTATATATTTATTAAGTTTAATTTAAAACCTATTTGTATTGCATAGAATTAAAATTGCTTACAAAGAAGGAATTCTCTGGTTTTGAGAGAAACTTTGTATAAAGATCTCAAAAAGTGCTTGTAATGTAGTAGGCAGTCCTTGTACATATTTGTGGAATGAATGATATCAGTGGAGTTTAATTGAAATACTATAGATTAGAAGAGTTTGAATTGTTCCCCGGAAAGAATTAAGTAAGAAGTAAGGTTTTCACACAAAGGAAACTGTCCTTTTAAATATGTTGAGCAGAATTTGTGTCTAATTCATATTTGGTCCATCAACCTACAGAGCCCCCTTGGGAAGGAGACATTGGGAATCACAGATTCTTCCCATGGGTTCTTCTGTTCTCTTCACAGTGTCGACTGAAAAAGAAAGGACAACCTAAAAGTTGAGCATTATGTTTTATTCAGCAGACGTTCTGAGGACTTAAGCCTGGGACATAGCATATCAGATAATGCTGAAAGGCTGCTCCCAAGAGGCAAGGGTGGAAGCCAGGATATATAGGAGTTTTTGCTACAAAAGACTAGGTAGTTGGAACATCAAAACGATTACTGTGAATAAAAGAAAACGAGATATCTCAAGTTAAGGAATTTAGCACTTTTCTATGTATGGGAAGATGCAAGATATGGGGCTCACCGAAATCATTCCTTTGATGTGTACCTTAACTATCTGGAGCCAGCATCCTGTGTTTTCTCATCCTGAATCTCCTCAGGGTGCACCATGAGGGGTGGCTGCAGCAGTTGACCGCTAGGTGGCAGGCGTCCTGTTTCTCTCCTGAGTTCTCTCAGGGCTTACTGTCAGAGTGGCTGTAATGTGGTGGCTTGATGGCTGTGACATCCTTTGTTAACTGATATGGCAGGCAACATTTTAGTTCATGACATCAACAACACTGGACCTACTTTCATTTCTGGAACATACCAACCAGTGTCGTGACCCCACTGCATCCCTAATCACTCTCTTAGAGATGCAGCTTTCTGCTCAGATGTCTCCTCCTCAGAGAGGTCTCCACAATTACCTAAAAATGCAACCACCCACTCCCTTACTTTGCCTGATTTTGCTCAACAATCCTTGCCCATTCCTGCAACTATGTTACATATTAATTTTTCTATTTATTGTCCATCTCTCCCACTGGGATTAAGTTCCATAAAGGTATGAACACTGGTGTTCAGCTCACTGCTCTATGATGGAACACCTGGAACAATTCCTGGCACACAGAAGTGATCTTTAATATCGGTGAAATGGCTAAATGTATTCCATTAGGAAGGATTTAGAGGAGATGGTGTGGAAAGGCAAATCAACATTCCTGACAAAAATCTTCAATGAATCCCTATATATAGAATCTTCCCTGTTTAGACAAGAAAGATGGTACCCTGAGATGTTCAGATTTACTGTAAAGAATTTACATTCCAGTAAAAAGAGCCTGCTCTGGCATTCATTTAAATAGAAAATCAATCTTCTGCATAGGAATTTCATCCAATTCCCTTTGCATTATTTGCAAAACCATCAGGGGACAATCAAGTCATTTCAAATAAACTAAACTAAACTAAATCAAATAAAAAGTAAATGCAAACATCAATACACTGTTAAATTTAAAATACTGTTAAAAGAACGGAAATAGCTTAAAATTAGCATGAAAATTAAGCAAAAACAGCTATACTGAGTTGTTAAACAGGGCCATTAAGGATATAAAGTAGCGCTCAGGCTATTTTCTAACCAAATAACAATTTGTTAATATAAGCACATGGGCTGCAAATTAATTCCTTATGATGTAAAATGGGCACTATTTTCATTCTCTTCACTGATGCAAACATCTACCCTCTAAAAGCTAGCTTAAAGGAAAACAGGTTAAAGAGAAATGCAATTTTTGTTGTGGGAATCCTCAGCTGAGACTTAATATTACAAATTATGATGGTTTTGTTTTTGTTGTTTTGTAAAATCAAGTGGATCTTATCACAGAGGGGAAAAACATCTCAGGGGTCACAGTTTGCTCCTCTGTATTATTGTGGGTTTGACCTTGTTATTTTGGCCATAAATAGCAATCTGCATTTCATCTAATCTACTCTTGAGTATTCCTAGTGATGGGACCTTAGCAACATTTTCCCAGCAAATTATTCCAAAATCTAATCAACCTTACATTTAAAAATACTTTCTTAATGCCTAACCTAATGGTCTAGTTTCAGGTTGTTGCACCTCCTTATACTACCCTTAACAACTTTAAAGATTTTCTTTTCCTGATGGGTATTATCACCTCCCAAGTATCTATGCTCCATCATGACCATTTGTACAGTTTATTCTCTAAACAGAACTGGGCAAATAATGTTCCCTTAAACTCACTGCAAAGACCAAGTCCTGCAAATCCTCTATCACCCTTATAACTGTGGTCTAGATTCCAGCCCTCTAAAGAACCACAGTGATTGCATTTTATGTTTCCTTTCTGGTATTGTACAAAGCTGTCCCCTAAATTTGGTCATCTTCAGGATGGAAATGAATCTACAAATGTGATAATAATAGTAATGGTAGGCAACCAAGATGGCCTGAATGTTCCTCTCAGCGACTAAATTTTACTCAGGTTTCTTCCTCACTATAGGCCCTAGACCTCCCTTTTCTTAGGGCATTTACTTTAGGAAACATGCAGTTATAAGTTCTTTCTCTGCCTCTTTAAGATGTGAATCTTCTACAGCCCAGGAATGTCTTTTGAAAGGAACTGGGAGACATCTCTTTAAAACATAATCAAGAAAAGCAACACCCAGATCTCCCAGTCACTATGAGAGGGTGGGAGCCTAATTTCATTGTGTCAATTACCAAACACAGATGGCCTAATCACATCAACCAACCTCCCCCCAACACACTCTCATACTTTCCACTAGCTCCCCTCAGTGCTTAAAAACTCTCCTACCTTTTGTTTCAATGGAGTTGAGTTCAACTTCTCCCCTCTACTGTCATAATCTTGAATAAAGTTTCCCTTGCCTACTTAACTGGTCCAGTGCAATTTTTCTTTTACATAAGTAAGAACAGAGGCAGTCTCAGCCACTATAAAACACTGAAGGATTTGGGTCATGGTAAAAGTTAAACAAAAGGTGCTTTCTCAGTATAATATTATGTACGAACAGGGATGTCAACTTTGTGAAAATTCATTGAGCCGTACATTTATATTTGTGCAGGGTTTTTTTGTATGTTAAATTTCAATCAATAACTTTACTTAGAAATACAGTTTGAATTCTAGCTCTGTCATTTATAATGTAAGAACATTGGGACGGGTACTTAAGCTCTCTGAACCTCAGTTTCTTTATAGGTTAAATGGGGAGAATAATACGTACTGTACTGTGTAAGTGAGATTTAAATTAATGAAATGTTATAAAGTTCCTGGTAGAGTACCCAGTCTCTAGTAGTAATTAGGTGTTGCTGTCACTACTGTTCATCGTTAGTTTTGAAGCAATCTTTTGTAGTAATTGGTGAAAAGTCACAAGAATGAAAAATAAGTCCCTTATTTCAGCAGCCTTCCAATTGGTCAAGATATTCATTCTATCTTCCTCTACTGCTTTTTAGGTAATTGATTTTAATGCATTTGCCTATGAAGAGCAATGAACCCTACATGGCTTATAAGACAAAAACATCTAAATACAAGCTAGTTTTTTTCAGTCCTATTAAAAATCTAGTTTTTAAATTAGTTTTACAAGTTTACTAATTAATTTCCTACCTTAAACTTTAATCCAGCCTTAACCAATTAACCCTAACCACTGGCCCCATCCCCACCTAATACATCTTATATATTTTAGTTTTACTGATCACTCACCAATTCAATCTCTCTCTCTATATATATATATTTATTTATTTATTTTAAATAAATTTATTTACTTTATTTTTGGCTGCATTGGGTCTTTGTTGCTGCGCGTGGGCTTTCTCTGGTTGCGGCGAGCGGAGGATACTCTTTGTTGTGGACTATACATTGCATTTATGTACACATAGCCAAAACTTCAGTTTTATCTCATTGTTTTGCTTCAAAAGTTCCTTTACTTTAACAGTAGCCTTTCATCCTTAGCACCTACTAAGGACTAAGTACTGCACAGTGTTTTAAAATAAAGCCCATTGCCTCTAATTATTATTTTAACCCCCAAATAAATATTTTCAATAATTACTTTGCTAAAACCAAGGTAAAAATAAATGTTTAAAGTGGTATTAATAGGTTTAAAGTAGAATTGAACTATCAATAAATGAATTGGAATTGTGCATCACTTCAATTCTTTCTTGTGTTAGGTTTTACTCAGACATCTTTTGGGGAAGTATTTAGAACACAAAGTGTAATTGACTTCTTTTTTTTTTTTTAATGGTACGTGGGCCTCTCACCTCTGTGGCCTCTCCCGCCGAGGAGCACAGGCTCCGGACGCGCAGGCTCAGCGGCCATGGCTCACGGGCCCAGCCGCTCCGCGGCATGTGGGATCTTCTCGGACCGGGGCACAAACCCGCGTCCCCTGCATCGGCAGGTGGACTCTCAACCACTGCGCCACCAGGGAAGCCCGTAATTGACTTTTTATACCAGTTGAGAAAGAACTGGGGTCTCATATCTAAATTAAAATACATCTCACTCAGGTCTATAAAATAATCAACAGTGCATTCAGTTGTGGGAAGCTCTCGGTTTTGGAAAGAAAAGTTAGGAAACTCAGATTCTGGAAAGCAGGGCTGCTTCAGCCAGGTGAAACAGCTACAGCCCTCTAAGAAAGACAACTGTTTCATCACCTGCATTCATTTCCTAGGGCTACTGTAACAAAATGTCACAAATTGGGTGGCTTAAAACAACAGACATTTACTCTCCTAGTTCCAGGGGCTAGAAAAGTCTGAAATCAAAGTGTTGGAAGGGCTATACTCTCTCTGAAGCCTCTAGGAGAAGATACTTCCTTGCCTCTTCTAGCTTTTGATAGTCCCAGGCATTCCTCAGCGTGTGACAGCATAACTCTAATCTCTGCTTCCATCTTCACATGGCCATACCTCCTTTGTGGCTCTTTCCTCTTCTTATAAGGACACCAGTCATATTGGATTAGGGCCCACCCACATCCAGTACTACCTCATCTTAACTTGATTACATCTGCAAAGACCCTATGGCCAAATAGTCACATTCACAGGTACTAAGTGTTATGACCTCAAGTATCTTTTTGGGAGGTACAATTCAACCCATAATATCACTCTCCTTCAAGATGTATGAAAATCAGTATAGCTCCGATTCTTGAATTCTCACCTTGCGTAATGAGTAAGTACTTGGGGCAAATAAGGAGAATCACTATTTATAAGGTTGATTTGTAGCATTTATATATATATAGTAATTAACCCCTACCAAAAAAGCCACCTGTTTTAAAACTGGAACAAGAAAGGGCAAAATGATACAAATTATTCAGTAGGTCTGAACTTTATTTTTTTAATCTGTGAAAGCAGATTTATCTATTTTATCCAGATAATGCTGTCCCATGGATATGTAAGAGAAGCAGAAGGAATGACCCACATAAAGGCAATCTAAGACCACCCTTCCCCTAAGATTGTCCCATACATGATTGCTCATCCTTCAGCTACGTTTATCAGGGATTCACATAATCACTTCATTCAACTACTCTTATCAGGGGAGAGTCCTGCTTTGTTTGTGTATTTGGTTGATCGGTTGGTTCTGTTTTTCTAAAACACTTCTCTCTATTCAAGTTAAGTTCTCACTTTATTGCTCTAAACACATTGTAAGGGAAGAAAAGTAATTTTCCCTCTACCATTCTGAGTTCTTAGCTGAAACTACTACAATAAACAACAGATTAACAAGAGGGAAGCAAAGAGAAGTTTATCAACATGTAAACCTCATGTATACATGGGAGATGCCCAGGGAAAAAATGAGTAACTCTCTGAGGTAGCTTAGAATTCAGACTTAAATACCATCTTAATAGAGAAAGGAGAGGGAGGGTTGTGGGTCTCCTAGGGGAGAGTAAATAATTTTTAGGAAAGATGAATGGGTCATTAGAAGAATAAATGGGGGAGGTGTGATAGTTCATGACAAAGTTTGTCTGGGTGTGGTGTGGACTTCTACCTAACTACCACTTCCTGTGGTAAGAGTCAATCTCCCCTGGCTGATGAAAGTCCTCAAGAGGGGGTGTATGACAATTGAGTTCCTGTGGGAGGATCTGTCTTTAGGCAGATAAGGGGAGTTTAGAGAAATCTTCTTGTATTTGCTGTTTTTCAAGTCACTACAGCTCAACATAACTAATAAGCCAAAGTGGCATATTTTGGGGTGGCATATTCCGCTACCTTCAGCATCTGAGGACTCCTTATAGGCACTTCTTCATGTCAACAGGATCCTTGGTCACGGTTTACTCCAATCTCCTTCTGCCTTAAACTCATTCACTGTCGTTGGTATTGTGAGGACCCACACAGGACCTCAGAGTTGGTATGAAGATTCTTTTATGTTTTTTTTAATATACGATTTTTATCGGTGGGTGATAGTGGTGGTATAGGACACCATATAAGAAGTCCTCGGGCTTCCCTGGTGGCGCAGTGGTTGGGAGTTCGCCTGCCGATGCAGGGGACGCGGGTTCGTGCCCCGGTCTGGGAAGATCCCACATGCCGCGGAGCGGCTGGGCCCGTGAGCCATGGCCGCTGAGCCTGCGCGTCCGGAGCCTGTGCTCCGCAACGGGAGAGGCCACAACAGTGAGAGGCCCGTGTACCGCTAAAAAAAAAAAAAAAAAAAAAGAAGTCCTCGACACAGGGGCAGAAGTGTGGGGAATTTTAGAGCCCCCTCCTTAGACACAGCTGAGGAGGCGCAGGGCAGGCCTCCTGGTGTTCAAGAGGTGGTATTAAGTCCCTCCTCTATTTTGTGGAATATGCCTGAAAGCCAGTGCCAGGCCTTGGGAGGAATGTTGGTCTGTTTGATGTAGTCAACAACACCCCAGGTCTTCTCCTCCAGAGCGTTTCCAAACTCCTTCACCTATTCCAGGATGTGGTCCAAAATGCTGTTGATGTCTGGGCCACCTGGGCTGGGGCTGAACCTTCTTAAACCATCTACAGAGCCACTAGCAGGACCGGGAGCATCAGAATGGGCCTCATGGGGGGCCCGGAGGGGCCTTCTGAAGGCTCCTTCCGGGGCACTGAGGACAGCACAGGGGAAGACTGTTTCAAGCTGAAGACATCTGAGATACAACAGATCCAAAAATAGGCCCTTTTGGAGCTTCCTTTATCTGACAAAGGGCAAAAAGCTTTGGAGAGTAGGGCTGCCATAAATTCCCTTCCTGGGGCAGTTTCTCAGTCAGGAAAGGGAGGGACCACTGATACAAGGAGGATAAACTGCATAAACATTATCACAAACTGTCACATCTTCCATTTGTTTCCCTAAAAGCTCATTCATCTTTCTCCCATAAACTCATTTGTTCTTCCCAGTGAAGCCCTTTCTTCCAGCTTCCTTTCCCCTATCAAGTTGGAATAGAAACCCCTATGTCTAGCCATTCTGGGAACCACTACAGTTGTGACTCATACGCATATGAATACACTTTTCTCATTTTAATCTTTTCTCTTGTTAATCTGTCTGTTGTTAGTTAACTTGAAGGCTCCCCAACCATTTGAACCTATGGTAGAAGAAAAATTGTCCTAAAATAGGGGTGAAAACAGATCAAATTCCACCATAAGTAAAGGGTTTCAGAAGAAAAACTGAAGCCAGTTGTGCAGAAGAAATAAGAAAACTGAAATATGTTGAAGACCAAGTAGGACATGCTCTCCTACTTAATAGGAAATATGAAAGAAATTCGGAGAGGGAGAATCATAGGAAGAGAAAAAAGAGAAAAAGGACTTTGTTTTATGAATCCTGGCTTAGGTAACTTGAAGCACAGGGATGAAAAGTAAACTCTATCCTGTTCACCAGAGTTGGAACTAGCAGGTTCTAACTTACTGACATGTTAAAGAGCTGTTGACTAGCCTCCCTCTCCACCACCTTCCCTCCCGCTCTTAGACTATTGTTGCGGAGTGAACACCCACACTGCCCTTTTATAGGCTCTGCAACTCACACATGGCTCCTTCTGCTTGTTCACCCCACTCTCTGTCTCCCTGACTGACAGTTCTTCTCCTGTGGTACACCTATTATTTTTTTTTTTTAATATAAATTTATTTATTTTATTTTTGGCTGTGTTGCATCTTCGTTGCTGCACACGGGCTTTCTCTAGTTGCGGTGAGCAGGGGCTACTCTTCATCGCGGTGCACGGGCTTCTCATTGTGGTGGTTTCTCCTGTTGTGGAGCACAGGCTCTAGGCGCACGGGCTTCAGTAGTTGTGGCTCGCGGGCTCTAGAGCGCAGGCTCAGTAGTTGTGGCGCAAGGGCTTAGTTGCTCCGCAGCATGTGGGATCTTCCCAGACCAGGGCTCGAACCTGTGTCCCCTGCATTGGCAGGCGGATTCTTAACCACTGTGCCACCAGGGAAGCCCCGGTACACCTATTATTAATACCAACAGAAAGAATCACCTTTACAAAATCTCCAAGTATAATTGATTATACTGGGCTTGTTTCTATTAAAAAAAAAAAGGGCAATTGACTTTCACTTTTCTTCCAACTGTATTCTTGCATAAATAAAGCTTTTCTTGATAGCTCTCAGTGTAATTCAGAACATGACGCATATTTTCTATGGTTAGCGAACCCTTTGTTTCAATTGCTTCCAAGGCCAATATATTTGATTCCAACCTCTGGAAAGTTAAGTAATTAATAAATGTGTCAGATAAATGACATCCAAATCAAACCTCAGTTGAATACAAATGGATGAACACACAGACCACCTTTGATATTTAACAGAATCAATCTCAAAAGCCACAAAGTGATGACCACTGTTATTAGCAATAATTAACTCTGATGTTGCAATCAACTTGTTTCATATGTGTCACAAAACATCTTTATAAACAAAAACAAAAACATCTTTATATATGATGAGTATGTTCACAATTATGTTAGGCATTAATGTTGAGCTTTCTCTCTCTCTCACTCTCTTTCCCACCTCCTTTCCTTCCTCCCTCTCTGGTTCTTTGAATTTTATCAAGAAGTACACTCATAATTTGCAGGGATCAGTGCAAAATGAAAACGTGGGCCCCCTTGTTCATAAAGCAGGAAAAATTTACCATTAAAAGTACCCAAGTATAAAGTTTTCCTTTAAAAATATGTTTTACTTATGTAATAGAAAACACGAGTGACAACATAAACTTACAAAATACAAAAAAAAATTAACTTCATAATAGAACATGGTTTCTATGAATATAAATACAATTTTATTATACAAAATTGGCCTCATGCAAGAGAGACCACAGGGAGACTGTGGTCTGGCACATGTTGCTCTGGCACAGACGTAGCAGGGACTCTGTCCATGCCCGCTTCCCTCTGTCCCTTTCCCCTAGGATGGGGAACCAGGTCTCGGGGGCACTGCAGTGCTGCCCAACAGGACTGGCTCCCTTAGTGGGAGAAGGGAAGGCCGAGTCTCTGTAACTCACTTGGAGATGAGGGCCAAGCTGCCCAATCTTGGTCCTGCTCCCTCTCTTCTCTAGGCCTACATATTCCCCTCCTTGCAAACTTGAGCCTCAGGTATGGATCTGCCTTAAGAGGGGCCAGAGGAAGGTTGGGAGAATGCCAGGATGGTAGGAAGAAAGAAGGTTGCCTCGGTGCACCCCACTGGAGGTCTGGCATGCTGTAGGCAGAGAGGCAGCACTCTGGGAGCCGAGAGAGATGGTGAGAAGTTTCCGTGTGACCCTGAGGAGAGCTCGTGGCTCTGGCTGCTGCCCCACAGCTCCTGAAGTAATTGTGTTTCCCAGGCTCTGGGAAGAGAGCAGGGGGTCTACGGGAATGGTACATTTTCAGAAGGACGGTGGTACAGTCACTGAGCTTAAGTCACAGCATGGCCTGAGTGGGAAAGTACTATGCTTACTTGCTGTGGGAAGAGATATATTATTCACTAAAAGAGCTGCAAGAATGGGTTGATTTGTCTTGGGAGCAATCAGAAGAAAAAGTCTAGGAATAGATACTGAGGACTCTTCACCAGGGAGGGAGGACCCTAAGGCTTCTGGGTACTGATTTATCTGAGTTCATTGCTATGGAAGCACTCGTTTTTGACTCAGGATTTCATCTCCAGGCAAAGACACCTGCAGTTGGTCCAAATCCACCGCTAGGATGTCTCCTTGAAGTTTGGAAAGATGGTAATCTACTGTAAATGAGGTGGAGGTACCACTTATGCCTCGACTTAATATTGAGGAAAGGGTCCGAGAGATCAGAGTTGGGCATATTAGGAAAGATTTGCTATGTAAGACCAGAGAACCAGAGAAGCTCAAAATATTCATAAAAGCTAAATGTGGTTATCTGTCAACTACAGCCGCACACACATGCATGGGCCTAATGCGCAGTGGTGAGGGAAAATCCTCTAGCAATACACTTGATAATTAACTCTTTTGGGAAGAAGAAAGTGGCCTGACATGAGTATTTATACATATATATTCCTGGGAAGTGGCAAATGGCTTGATTTCTTGGGCAGGGACCTAGAGAGATGGAGATGTGAGTATACCGGAGGTCAAGGGGTCTGGGAAAGAAGCATGTGGTTGAACTTACTGGACTGGGCACAAAGTCTGCAGATCTTTTTGTCTCAGAGAGTATCCACAACAAAGGAAGCACTTAAAAACCAGGAAGAGGGACTTCCCTGGCGGTCCAGTGGTTGAGACCTCTCCTTCCAATGCAGGGGGTGTGGGTTTGATCCCTGGTTGGGGAGCTAAGATGCCACATGCTTCGCAGCCAAAAAACCAAAACGTGAAACAGAAGCAATATTGTTAACAAATTCAATAAAGACTTTAAAAATGGTCCACATCAAAAAAAAAATCTTAAAAACAAACAAACAAACAGGAAGGTAGAAAGAGTTGCATAGTAGACATGAGCCACACTTGGTCCTCGGTAACCCTCGTGCTAATTCAGTGGGCTCAAGACAGATGTAGCTACCGCTGTTGCTGAATGTCTGACCTGCAAACAACAGTGATCTACACAGAATACTATGTACCCACCATATAATGTCATCTCTGAAGAGACCAAGCAGCCACTGGGTAACAAACTGATTATACTGGATGCTCTCCCCTCAGGAGGAAACAGTGTTTCATCCTTACTAGGACAGAGGTTTGTTTTGGCTATGGGTTTGCCTTCCCTCACCTCCTAGCATCATGTCTGAGAGTTCAGAGTAACTGATCTGCTAGCGTGAGATCCCAATGACATAGCCTTGGATCGAGGGTGAGGGAGTGGGCAAATGACCACAGGACTCGTTGATTCAATCATATACCACATCACCATACTGTCTTAAAGTCTCAGCTGAGGCGTCTGCAAGGTTGGGACACTATTTTTTAAAATGTGAGTATACTTCCAACTAATGGCCGTTATATAATGTTGTGTCTCAGATAGTATACAGTGATCTGAGAACCAAAGGGTGGAAGTAGTGGTAGCCCTTCTCACCATCACACCCAGTGACCATCTTGGGTAAAGTCACTAAAATTTCAGGTACTTCTAGGTTAGAAGTCCTGGTTCCCAGAGTGGGGAGGTTTTTGCCAGGAGATGCAGTAAGTGTTCCACTAAATATAAAGTTACACCTCCTACCTGGTCATTTTAGGCTCCTCATTCTGGTAGAGAGCAGGCAAAGAAAATATTGTTGTACCAGCAGGGTAACTGACCCTGATTATAATGAGGAAATAGTTTGGTGTTGCATAAACGGGACAAGAAGGCACATGTTCAGGATTCAGAGGATTCACTGACATAGCTTTTAGTGTTCCAGTGCCTGGTGGTAATTATAAATCAACAATTATGGTAATTATGGCCTACCATGGGAAAGTAACCAGTAGACCCCTAAGGGATGAAAGCCTGGCTTACTGGGCAGGCAACCTGGACCAGCAGAAGTGCTGGGTGAGAGTGAGGGGAATAAAGATTGGGTGGATTGTAGAGGAGTGAGCAGATGGCCAATAGGCACATGAAAAGATACTCATCACTGCTAATTATTAGAGAAATGCAAATCAAAACTACAGTGAAGTACCACCTCATACCAGTCAGAACAGTCATCATTAAAAAGCCTGTAGGGCTTCCCTGGTGGCGCAGTGGTTGAGAGTCCGCCTGCCGATGCAGGGGACACGGATTCGTGCCCCGGTCCGGGAGGATACCACGTGCCGCGGAGCGGCTGGGCCCGTGAGCCATGGCCGCTGAGCCTGCGCATCCGGAGCCTGTGCTCCGTAGCGGGAGAGGCCATAGCAGTGAGAGGCCCAAAAAAGAGATATTAGAATAGGAAGAGATTCATGTAATCTTTACTGAAGTATCTATAAGCAAAGGGAAATATTAGATGTGTTCATAGTAGGAGATTTCTCTTATGGAAAAAAAAAAGAACATGCTTTAGTTAAATATCTGATTTACAGCTTATTCTTTTGTCAAATCAGGGAAATTAATTATTTGGATAATTGTTGATGAGGCAGAAGCTTTTGGCATTAATCATTGACAAAATATGTTTCTAAGATTTGGTATAAAGCACTCTTCTGTGTTACTTACAATCAGCATGTTGGACATTAAAAATAATGGTGAGAATTGGGCCCTATTAGATAGTGTCTGGTTAGAAAACTCACTATTAATCACCATTCATTCATGCGTTTCTTGAGGATGCTGTAAACACGAGGATCTTTTTAGAGGCTTGTGCTATTCTAGACTCTTTACCTATCTCTTTCCTCTCCCAAACCATGTCCCTTGTTATGCCTGTTTTTCTAAATTCAAGCCACCCTGTAAGTCTTTGCAGTTCCTTAAATTACCATGCTTTCTCTGGAATTTACACTTTCCAACTCTCCCCCTCCTGGTCTTGCCCTCAACCTTGCTTTCATAAGAAAATTAAGGTAAGGAACACGTGGATTATTTAGCACTCTCTCAATAGTAAGTTTTGGAAAACTCAACTCAACTTACTATAGTTGAAATCTTCTAGGATAGGTTTAGTTTTGGTGAAGCTTATCTTTGAAGAGTTCAGATGATGATCCAAGATCTGGTATCTCATTGTCCCAGGTTTTCACTGTTCTCTTCCATGTAGAAACTTCAGTCTCAGGCCCCACTGGCTGGTGAGATGAAAGCAGCAGAGTGCCCTCCCTCCCAAATGCAAGGTCAGCTTCCAGAGCAGCCTTGTTGCTGTTTTCTGTTTGTTTGTTTTTTAGTTAGTTTGTTTGTTTTCTTTCCAGTGGTTCCTATAAAAGTTCTGAAATCTACTGGACTAGGATTTCCATAACTAAACTAGGTCACGTGTCCTTTCTGAACCAATCTCTCTGATGAGAGGAAAGTAATTTCCTGTTTGGTTTAGCTTATGTTACATACCCACCTCTGCATGTGGAGGTGGGGCCATGCCCAAATCTCAGGATGGAGAGAGCTCATCTCTTTCCCAATTTTAGTGATGCTGCCAGACCAGCACTGAAAGCAGTAGTGGCAAAGGACTAATGACCCCTCTAGGTGGTCGCAGAGCTGACCTATGGACAAGTAAACCCAGAGCCTGAGTGTCCTCAGGATGTGCTCTCTCCACCTGTGCCACTCTCTGCACTTCTGCTTTCTCCACAAGGGTGAAACCATGGCTCACAGGTTACCTCCTTTCCTTCTAATTCAGCATGTGTGACTACTCATGAATATTTTAACATTTAAAATACTTAAACTAAAAAAAAACATATTAAGCAATTCATTTCCTTTTCCACAATAAATAGAAAACATTTCATTGCCTTTCTGGACAGACATGTAAGCAGTAAGTTTGCTATAGTAGTTACAGGACAACCACAAGAAAACAAATGCCCAAATCCAATTAGTGTGCCAGTAAACACTAGTCACACAAGCAACAATAATAATTACAACTTATTATCCTAGAGGAAATATAAAACCCAAGAGATCGTCAAAATATCCTGATTCACTGTAGAAAAAATCTACCACATTCATTTCTTCATAATGTCAAATATACGACCCTGAAGAAGTTAAAAAAAAAGTGAGAGAATCCTTCAAGCAATGCATAGTACCAGTGGAAGCATTTTTCTAAGTCTGTTCTCCAAACTATTTCTGAGTTTAAGGAACTCTTTTCTCTACTCTTTCCTTATCTTTCCAAGTTCATGAAAAAATTCCCTTTAAATAGATTTTTAACTGCACTGAACAGCAAATTAATCCTTCCCTCTAGATATTTTTATATGGCCTCATGAAATAGAAAACAGTTCAAACCTGGCCTGCCTCTAACTAGAAGCCACAGTCTGAGACCTTATTCCAAAGAGCAAGAAGGCCTCCAACAGGTGAGCGTAACTAAGGTAATTTAAATATGGGTGAACATAGGAACAAATTCCCAGGCTCTGTTACCCTCTTTGTTGAAACCCATTCTTTTGGAAAATCATTTTCTTTAGCCATTGGACAACAAAATGCATTGTCAAGAAATTTTATAGCAATAATTATAAAAGATGTCCATTTGAACCCATTGAGGTCTCACTGATTATATAACACCCAGCAGACCTCCCTGCAGGAGAACACTATATTGATGTGAGCAATATATGCGACAATTGAGATCGTAAAATTAAATGACCACATAGAACTGTCATTTGAGCGCCTACATATGTGAAGGCTGGTTTATTTTGCAGCATCAGGTTGCGTTAAATGATCCACTCTCAGTGAACGTTTTTAATCACGCATTTCTTCACTCTTTCTGCAATATTACACTTGAAGGACTAGTAAGCAGTTTGCTATGAAATGCTAAATGGTTACTGGCACTGCTATTCTGACAGAAGAGCTCACTAAAACAGAAGTACAGTACATATTGTATGCAATTGTTTTATGAGAGACATTATGGTTACTAGAATAACATTTCACCATTACCAACTGCTGAGAGAAAAGTCATTAAGATATTTGGCGAGCCAGTGCAATTTTTCAACAGAGCTATAGTACAAGACCTTAGAACAGCTTCCATAGAGAGAGCTGGCTGTCTCGCAAGAGAAAAAAAAGAAATCAAGTCTTAAGTCTCTCTCTGTTGCTCGATTTATAGTACTTTATCTTCAGAGTCCAATGAGGAAGTTACAGGATATTGTCAAGAGTGTCAGAATGATAGGGAATGCTTGTAGAAAATATATGTATATTCACATACAAGTCTTTCTGGTATATGTGTGTAATCCTGGTGTGTGTAAAAGATTAACCTCTTGAGATAATTCTTATGACAATGTCAATGTGCTAAAACTCACCTTTTCCCAGGGAACTACTTTGGAGATTAACTTGTGTATGTTCTTTATACAGTTAATTCTTTCTTTTTAATGAAAAGACATTTATGAATGGGGGAGGGTTGAGCGTATGGATCTATCTGTAAACATTTCACCCAAATAAAGGAGAATAAAATAAGTAGTTTGCCGTAAACATTTAACATTTCCTGCCAGGACTACTGGTGGTAAAAAAGTGATGATAGTTTTACAAACGTTTTGTGTAGATATATATATTTTATATATAAAATGTACATATATATATACATGTCTGTATATACTTGAATATATGTGTGTGTGTATATATATATATATATGTATAAGATAGACAGTTTTTGATTGCTAAACTGACAAAGATTATCATCTATTCCTGCCAATGCTACTTCTGTCATTTCTCTTATTAAATCAGGAAAAAACATCAGCATTCATCAAAAATAAATATACTTTGGACTAGGCCTGTACAATAACAAAACCAGACAAAATGGGAATTATTTAGTCAAATATGTGAATGTGTATGGATAACTGTGACAACTACGGCAACACTAAGAAACCCCATCCTCCCATTGCTGTGGTATCCTTAGTAAGTGGCATGCTGCCCTACACAGAGCTCCCAGTCAGCAACTATTACTTGAGTAAATATTTTTTTAAAAAACACTGGAGATCTTTTAATAAATAGTCAAATAGTTATTTTAAATTACCAGAAAACTGGATTCTAATCCTGTGTATTTAATACTTTTGACTCCAGTAAATAAGTCTTGGGCTTCTTACAAAAGTTATAAAGGGGAAAAAAGATACTCAGTCAACTCAATTAAAATAAATCAAATCAGCTGAATTTTTCATTCTTTGATGTTTTGGTGCATAAATAAATACCTGAAGGGTATGTAACTGGCAGAATTATCACATTCAGGCTGCTCATCACAGCCAACTCATTTGTATTAGGCCCTCTGTGACTTATTTTTCATAAGCCAGATTTTATCTCCCTGTCTGCTGATAATAAAACTCACAAATATCATTAATACCAATGTGGAGATCACCTTATTTTTAAAAAAAACAATTTAGGGCAGCACCAAGGTGACAGGGAAGATATTGTTCTTGATGGAGGTGATGTTTCCTAACAAGAAAATAAAGTAAACCCTTGACTACTGATTTTCCAATCATCTCTTTTTGATCCATACACTTTGCTCCAAATAAACTACTATAGTGTATTATACAGATGATGTAAGTGTGACCTATTTTATCTAGAATCACAAGTTTCTCTCTTTACAAACTCTTCTACATCCCATCATAATTATATTTCTTACCAGTAGTAGCCAAGGGTGCCTTATCTAGTCACTGAATTTCTAGGCCTAGATATTTGGATTCTGGGGGGAATGAAAGAGTTGGAGACTCTTGTCCTTTCATTCTAATTCTCCCTATCTATTCCAGATCCAATCTAGAGTCAGTAACAGATCAGTCACCTGTACACACAGCCATTCCATTACAGGAAGTGTAGGAAGGAGTTAACTCCACTCTATAGAGAAAGATGTAGGAAACTTTCAACAACTTCTTCTCCTTCCCCTTCCTCCCCTCTTCCCACCTCTCCTCTTTCTTCTTTTTCTTTTTGGCTATTTCTTTGTCTGTATCTCCTTGCCTCTCCTAAGTGGCACATGGCAGGTTGCATTTGAATGAATGAATAAACAGATGAATGAATTAATCAATAATTGGAATAAATAAATGAGGGAAAATAGTTTGAATTATTTGAAAACGTATATTTGGATTATACATTTGAATTATAGTTCTGCAATACATTTCCTATATTAAGCACATACATTTAGTTACCTTACAGTGGAAAATATTTACAAGAATATTATGTTTCCCATATCTAGATATTGAAGACGTTATTCATATTTGATAAAAATATCGGCACAGTGCAGAAAATTTCAGAGAAACATTTCTGCCCCAGAAGGCACTGTCTTTGCCAAACTAATAGGATTTTTTAATGGAGCAGCAGACACCTTAAAAGTGCTGAACAGCAGCCCTTGGAAAAAGATTTTGACAAAATCCATACTTCAGTTGAAAGAGGGCTGTGAAAACCTGCCTGGTAAACAAAATAGCTTTATTTTTTCAAAGTTTTCAAGGCTTGTGACCCTGGGGAAAGCTTAATTAAACTCAATGAAGAAAAAAATTAAATCATAAAAGTTGAATAAGTCAAAATATAAAATATTCAATTATTACTGCCTGTTGGGGTTTGTTTTGTAAATATTTTATTCACAGTTCACACTCGGCTTCCTCTCCTCCCCATCTCTTAAGGGTTATCTGGGGAATAAACCCGCGCTTCTCCACTCAGTCGCTTGACTTCCTTTTAGCCCTCATAATTTATTAAATGATGTTTTTAGAAACATAAGTACTTCAAGTTTTCCTTCTTATCGCTTTGTGTGTTGTTCTTTTCACCCAAAGAATTGTTGCAATTGGAGATATAAAGAAGACCCATTAGGACATCAGTCCATCCTTTGGGGATTTAGCCACAATTGTTTCTTTCATGGAGCTGCCTCCAGTCCTGCCTCAAATACACTATATTAAATGTCCCAGTATGACATAACTCTCCCAAGATGGAAGGGAATTTGTTTCATTCAATATACAGAAACCTTCAGTAGTGGTTCTCATTTATGTGACAATTTCTAAAGTAATATGTAGACATCAGATTTATCTTGTTACTTTTTGACTATGTACTTGTTTATGAACTGTGAGTTCAAGGTGAATATTGAACAAAGTTTAAAGTGCATTAAATATTAATAAACCTCCAGGGACTAAATCTATGTTGAAATAAATGGCCTAAAGTTTAGATAAGAATTAATATTGTATCATTATTGTCTTTAATCAATATCTTGCTAGTCATTCAACATATCATCATGATATTTATCTTCCAACAAGACTACAGAGTTTTTCCAGTAAACCCAAATTATTAGAAAGTGTTAGTATCAGATTCATCTTTTATGATAAACATAATATCTTTCATATTATGCTTCATACTATAATATCTTTATTATTTGGAGGCTGACTCAAAAATATGAGCATTATTTTATTTTATTAATCAAGCCATACTTTATAAGCCAATGAGAACATGTTATTCAAATGACAAGTTGCTTTCAAATTTAGATTTACTAACTTATGATTATCACATATTCAGTTTGATTAAATAGGAGGAGAATAAGTAATAGTTATAATTACACATTTTATTCTACAGCATCTCTTGGTATAAATTAAGCATTTTCATGACTGCCAATCAATCACTTTGGAATAGTCTTTCTGTGTGTGGCGACATTCCCACATTGAGTGTCTCCTCCCTAATTTGGACACAGAACTCAAATTCTCTAGTTCCTTGCATTTACTGCTCAGAAATACGGCCTTGGCCACATCAATCAGACAAGGCCAGACGAGACTCTTCGTATACAATTAACACTATGTCAAGCACTGCACAGAGCTTCCATTTTGTTGGTACAGTTGGAATAAAAGTGTCCAGCAAAGCAGAGCTCCTGAAAAAGCAGTGACTTCCATGTTGTGGCCATAGAAGTTTCATATTATGAGATTGGAAGAAAAATAAAATAACACTCAATAAGTAACTCAACATTCACAGACGTTTTTGAAACGTAGTTATGATCCAGTTTAACAAGCTATAAAATTGCTTGGTAGAATCAGTAAAAAGAAGCATGAAATGATTAAGAAATAATTTCCAAAATAATTATGTAATCAGAGAGAGCCACACGTGACCAAGAAAAATGCTTCAAAATTTCAAATTGTGGTTATTCAAGGGTACAGTGAAAAACTTGTTCATCCTCACTATCTGAAGTGTAATTGCTAAGGGTCCCTTGCCTAAAGATGAATGAGTAAACTTGGGATGGGAGAAAAGAAGAAACAATCTTAAAATATCAACAAGGAGGAAGACTTGAAAAAGCAAATAATACATAAAAATGACTTCAAGGAGTATGCTATAGTTTCCTCTTTGAAAAATCAATATTCAATAAACTTTTAAAGGAATAAAAGTGGTAAGCAAAAGTGGCAAATACAAGTGCTCTGAGGAGTGACTCCGAATTATGAAATACTATCTTATATACCAGAGTAGTAAATGAGGAATTCTAATTTGGTGCGACCAACTCATCCATTTCTAATTTACACCCCTCACTGTGTCATTCATTGACTAACGCTTGAAATATATAGATGACTAACAAGATGGCTCTTGTTCATCAGGGCAACTCTTGACACCAAAATAGTAATGCAATTATCCCCAAAGCAATAGACTATTACCAAATTGATTTATGTGCTATCTCTAGGACACATTTAAATTCACAGCCAATCACATGAGTATAATATAAAATTCAACTGAGAATTCAGAATTTAGCTCTGAAAGAACGTCTCAGCTACACACATAATTGCAAGTTAACATTTGAACAACTGAAAAATATTTAACAGAAAGAACCAGAGTTAATTGAATATTTAGCCTCCAAAAAAATAAAAATCAATATTCTTACATGGCTTTTGGGATATCATATAAAAGAGAGGGAAAAAAAGCTGTACTCTGGAGCTGAGCACTCACAGAAGCTAATATATAGTATTCAAATTAAATAAATCAAGTTGTGACTATTTCTCTAAAATTTGTTAGTTGATTCGACACTGAATTTGAGACCTGTTGTTCAAATAGTGCAAGATGGAAAATTCACATGCATGTGGTTTCAATACAAGACTCTTAAAATTATAATATGAAAAAAATACATTTACCTGCTTGATAAAAGAGACATCACATGTAATATGAGAGCTCATTCTCTATATGGTCTATTATGTTTAATGCAGATACCCATTTGTGGGAACATACTATGTAGAGATATTAACTGGTCTGCTTTCTCCCATTCTGCACTCTTAGATTCCTTCATTTTAACCCAAAAGCATGTTTTAAACACCTCCTTACCACCCGCCACCACCACTTAGAAAAGCTAGACTTCAAGGACTCACCATGGTCTCCTATGAAGCTGTATTACTGAAAGGAGCACAGCCAAGTGATTATGAGTGCAGACTTTTGAGCCAGACACCTTGAGTTCAATTGCCATCTTTGAAAATTGAATAATTTCAGGCAAGTAATTTAACCTCTATGTACCTCAGTTTCCTCATATGCAAAATAGGGTTGCTGAACCAGTGAGATTATATGCATAAATTGCTTAGAGTAACGCCTGCCACACAGCAACAAACGTTAGCCATTATTAGTTGTTATCGTGTTCAAAATTCACCAGTCCAGGCTAAATCAAAAGATGCCAGGGTCAGGAGAAGAAGAGTAGAGTTAGGAATCATGCAGGGAGTGTGGGAATAAGAAAGTCAGAGCAAGGACTCCCTGCCCCCAGCTCCCGCGGGAAAGGCAGAAAGTCGGGGCTATCTGAACACAGAAGTCAGCCTGTTGTTGACGATCACGCAATTTGGCCTGATGCTTATCTGTTCCTTGAGACTCCATCGAGGTTCCCAGTCTATACTTCATCCCAATATCAACAAATTCATACCCAGTAGCCTAGGACTCTTATATAAGCCTCTGGGTAGAAGGTAATGACTTGGATGCCCTGTGGGAAGTGGGGGGCACTTGGGAAAGCCTTGCCCTCCACCAGGATGAATCGAAAGTAAATAGCTTGAAACATCCCACTGAACTGGTAAAGCAATGAAATGTGTAGCGCCTTCCAAATATTTATTGAATTTCTACTATGTTCTAGATCTTTCCACATGCATTATCTCACTTCCTCTTGAACTCTGGAGTACAGTAATACTTACTCCAATTCTTCTTTCCTGAATATAGTGGTGAGACGTTCTTAAAAGATGGGTATACAATGCCAAGATTTCTGTTTATGCTTCCTCTAATAAAGTAGGGCATCCAAGCAAATAAAAGAAGCCTTACATTTAGAATCAGAAGACCCAAGTTTGAATAGTCTCTACCTACTAGCTAGATGATCTTGTCAAGTCACATAGACCTCAATTTTCTCATCTGTTAAATGAGAAATACTGCATTTTGTGTCCTTGCAGAATTATTTTAAGAACCCGATGACACAATAAATGTGAAAGAATAATTGTCAAGTGCTCCATAATTACCAGGCATAAATCTGTAACCATATGTGAGCTGCTCCCTTAAATATAATTCATAATTTACCTTAATATAAATTCATTCTCTCCTGAGAAATATACACCTATATGCAGGAAGATAGCTTTGAAGTTTGGCAGTAATAACAGTTCATTGACTTTAGTGGAATTTTTTATTACTTCCTACAGAAAACCCTGTTTATAATGTTTAGTGGTTAAAATGGTTCATTCCAAAGTTTCTTAATGAAATAACTGGAGAAGATAATGAAGAAAAAGAGTTGACATAGCTTAGTTTGCTATTGTTTTAGTTCGAGAGAAACATTTTTTTAAATAAGTGGACTTCTAGGATTCTAAAGAGAAGATGTCAAACACACATACAACACCTGTATTAGTGTAGTTACTGTGCTCTACAACAAGTGCCCAAATTAAAATCATAGAAACAAGTTCAGTATATATTTGTTGTATAGAAAAGCTAAAGGATAGAAAAATAACAGCTATGTTCCTGTCCCAAGTTCTGATAATGACAGTGGTGGGGATATCTGCCACTCAAAGAGGCCAAATTGATTCAAAAGAACAACCCTAGAGCAGTTTTACATATTTGATGTAATTTCATTGTGTGAACCAGTATTTATTAAATTCTGATTAGTTTTGAGTTGATTATCTAGTTTGTAAATTACCTAGGAATTTTTTGGGTCTCTCTTATCCCCTCGGGTTCTTGACTTTTGGTCTTTTCAATGTTAATTAGCCTCTCTGCTGATGGTGGGTAGAGGAATTGAAAAGAAACACAAAATGTGTATTCTGTCTTGTTAGCAATTCTAACAAAGTCTCATTAGAGAGAATCTGGAAGAATTAGCTTGAAATATTTATAGATTTCTACCTTTCATCATATGCATGTTCTTCCTTAATTTGTCTCGTTTAATTAATAAGATTTTATTTCCTTACTGATAAATGGTAAGTCTAAAGGGTCAGCTCATATATATTTTAAATTCCACAAAGACATGCTATCTAAAGGTGAATTAATGATCCTTTAAAAAAATCTAACTTTTACTCTATACATTTTATCTTGTAATACCCACACATTTGTTTTTCTCATGCACTACATTGAAGGATTATAAAATTTTCATAAGTAGTATGTAACTTCACATTCTATTTATAATTCATTTTTAACTTGATCTGTAAAAAGATGTATTCATGTTGATACACACACACACACACACACACACACACACACACACATACACCTTGCTTATTTATCTTAAAATCTGTATATTATTCTGTTAGATGAATACACAATGTATATTTGTTTTTCAATTGACGTACATTTTACTTGCTTCTATGTTTTGCCATTATGAATTATACTGCAATGATTGGTGCACAACCAGAAGTGAAAATTCTGTGTTATAAGATACATCAAATTTACTATGTATTACTGACCTAATCTCTAAAGATTTTGAACTATTTAACATTCTTACGAGGAGTATCTGAAAATTTCTGTCTAACACTTGTTATTGTCAGATTTTTTCATCTTTGCCGGTGACAGGTATAAAAATTTTCTTATGGTATAGATATATATAGGTATATATATATAACTATATACTAATATAGAGTATTAATTATATATATTATTGTATTTTGATAGGGATTGGATTAAATCTGGAGATTGCTTTGGGTAGTATGGCCATTTTAGTAATATTAATTCTTCGAATCCATGAACATGGGATAGCTTATCATTTCTTTGTATCATCTTCAATTTCCTTCATCAATGTTTTATAGATTTCAGAATATACATTTTTCACCTCCTAGGTTAAGTTTATTCTTAGGTATTTTATTTGTTTTGATGCTATTTTAAACAGGATTATTTTCTTGCTTTCTCTTTCTTATAGTTCATTATCAGTAATGAATCAGAAAAGCAACAGATCTATGTATATTATCTTGTATCCTGCAACTTTACTGAATTCATTTATTATTAATAGTTTTTGGTGTCATCTTTAAGATTTTCTATATAGTGCCATGTCATCTGCAAACAGTGACAGTTTTACTACTTCCTTTCCAATTTGAATGACTTTTATATCTTTTCTTCTCTGATTGCTGTCAATAAGACTTCCAATACTATGTTAAATAGAAGTGGCATGAGTGGGCATCCTTGTCTTGTTCCTGATTTTAGAGTTAAAGCTTTTAGCTTTTCACCATTGAGTATGATGATAAGTCATTATTATGTTGAGATATGTCCCTCTATACCACCTTTGATGAGAGTTTTTATTATGAGAGGATGACGAACTTTGTCAAATGCTTTTTCTGCATCTGTTGAGATGATCATGTGATTCTTATCCTTCATTTTGTTAATATGGTGCATCACACTGATTGATTTGTGGTTATTGAACCATCTTGTATCCCTGGAATAAATCCCAGTTGATCATGATGCATGATCATTTTTATACATTGTTGGATTCAGTTTGCTAAAATTTGTTGAAGATTTTTGCATCTATATTTATTAGAGATATTTCTTTTTTCTAGGGTCTTTGCCTCTTTTTATCTCAGGGTAATGGCGGCCTTGTAGAATGAATTTGAGAGTGTTCCCTCCTCTTCAATTTTTTGGAATAGTTTGAGAAGGACAGATATTAGCTATTCTTTATATGTTTGATAGAATTTCCCTATAAAGCTGTCCAATACTGGACTTTTGTTCGCTGGAAGTTTTTTGTATTACAAATTCAACTTAACTATAAGTGATCCATCTGTTCAGATTGTCTATTTCTTCCTGATTCGTGTTCTGAAGATTGTATGTTTCTATAAATTTTTCTATTTCTTCTGGTTGTCCAATTTTTTGGCACATAACTGTTGGTAGTATTCTTATGACTTTTTGTGTCTCTGTGATATCACGTTACTTTTCCTTTTTTGTTTCTTATTTTGTTTATTTTGGTCCTCTTACTTCTCTTCCCTTCCTGAGTCTGTGTGGATTTTTCTTACAGCCTTGGCTGTATATGAGTTTTTCTGTCAATCTCCAGTTTGTTCTCAGTGAAAAGTGCTCCACATGAAGATGTATTTTTGATGTGTTTGTGGAGAGAGGTGAGCTCTGCATTCTCCTACTTCATCATCTTGATCTCCTCCCCATTTATGTCCTGCTTTTAAGCAAATGGGGGGAGGGCAGAAAGCTTTTCTTATATCTGCTTCTTAATAATCCTTATGCCAAAGTGGCATATTTGGGGTGGCATAGACTGCTACCCTTCACCGTCCTTTTCCCCATTCACTTGTAATGTCACATCTCTCATCTATTATTGTCATATATGAATGCGTCAACTTCTAGGATCTTTATATTCCATTATCCTATTTGTTTACCCTATGCCAGTATCTTTTTTATTCATTTATTAAAATTCTGCTATCTAGTAGGCCAAGTCTACCTTCCCAGTTCTTTACATTGTCTTAGTTATTCTTGGCCATGGGCTTTTGAACATGTAGTTTTCAAATTCCATGGAAACCCCTAAAAATATTATTATTGAAATTGTATTAGATTTAGAGTTTAATTTGGGGTTTATCACCTAAGCCTTCCTAAAAATGAACATATGAATATAACTTTCCATTCATTCAGGTCTTCTTTATGATCTTTAATAAGTTTTCTCTATCAGTCTTATACCAAATAACTTTGTCTACTTTAAATAAGATCTTTTTATTGATTGATTTTTTGTTAATTATAATTAGTGTATTATTAGGAATGATATTGATTTTTGCATGTTTGTCAGTTCTTGTAATTTGTCTACAGATTCCATTGAATCCTCAATTTAGATAATCATGTAACTGATAAATGAGGAGAATTTAATCTCTTACTTTGTAATTATTATTTTTTTCTCTAATTTCTTTTCTTTTTTTCTTGCTGTAATTATTTTTGAACACTGCATTTACCATTACTTACATTTTACTGTTAAATAGAAACCACAAAAGTAGGCATCCTTTTTTTGTTCCTGACTTTATGGAAATTCTCACCATTTCCTCATAGGTTTTTGACAGTTGATTTTCATCAGGTTAGGGAAATTCTTTTCTATGTATACTCTTCTTGTGAATTTTTATCAAGAGTGAGTTTGGAATTTGTTAAAGGAGTTTTTATCATTATATGGTTTATTTTCTTCTTGATTTGTTAATATAGTCTTTTGGAGTAATAGATTTTTTGAATTTGATTTTTTGAATTTGAACTATCTTTGTATTCCTGGAAAATACCATAATAAGTTATGATGCAATTATTTAAATTTAACAGTATTTTATTCAAGATTTTTGCATCTCATAAATATGGTTGGCTCTTTGAAATTCCAGTAAAACTCATCTTCTCAGCTTAGTGTCTTTTGAGGCTTTGCTCATCTTCTGGTCATGAGGCTGTTAGTGTATGTATCCTGTATCTCGCCAGGAGCTGTAGCCAGCTGTAGACTTCAAGCAGGAAACCTCACTGTGGTTCTCCTTCTTGAAGGTGTACTTTAGGCCCTGGAAACTTTTGCTTACTCAGTATCTAAAGTCAGGAAGGCCATATCATTTGCCCTCCTCGCAACTTTACGTTTCTTTTCTATTTCTGGCCTAAAAAGATGTTGCCTTTGTATTTAAGAAAGGCCACATCCTTCTGATTCTTTTATTTGATATTTTACCCATCTTTGATATGTTTGTAACAAAGGGCATTATCAAACTGTGATAATGTGTTTATCACATTATCACATAATGTGATAGTGTTTCACACTTCTAAGCAAACAACTGTAAAAACTTAGTTTTCTTTTTCAGATATTTGATATGTAGGTGTATCAACTTCCTAGGACTCCTGTAACAAATTACCACAAACTGGGTGGTTTAAAACAATAGATATTTATTGTCTCATAGTTCTGGAGGATAGAAGTCCAATATCAAGGTGTCTATAGGGCCATACTTCTTCTGAAACCTGTGGGGAAGAATCCTCCCTGGCCTCTTTCTAGCTTCTGGTAATTTGCCTGCATCCAGCATGCCTTGGCTTGCAGCTACCGCACTTCAATCCACTGTCAGAATGGTATTCTCCTCTCTGTGTCTCTTTCCTCCTCATATAAGGACACCAGTCATACTGGATTATGGGCCCACCTTAGTGACTTCGTTTTCACTTGATTATATCTAGGAAGACCCTATTTCTAAATAAGGTTACATTCACAAGTACTGGGGGTTAGGACATCAACATATCTTTTGGGGAGACACAATTCAACTTGCAGCACTAGGTATATGTAGCCATCAATAATGTATATTAAATTTAGTATTCACTGTTATATATAAATCAATATATGTTTGTGTCTTTGTATGTCTAAATATCTAACTATCATCTATCAATCTATCTATCTAACTATACATACCTACATAGAGAGAGAAAAAATAGAAGAGAGAGAAAGAGAGAGAGATGTTTACACATATTTCTCTAATTTTCTCTCTGCACCATCTCAAATTCTGATCTTCATTTATTCAACCCTGGCTTGTTTCCCTTAATTCTACATAACAATTCTCTCCTTGAATTTTAATTATAATCTTGACTATATTACCTAGTAAAAGGTAGTGTCTTAGCTCAGGCTGCTATAGCAAAACACCATAGACTGGGTATCTTATAAAAAACAGAAATTTATTTCTCACCATTTTGGAGGCTGCAAGTCTGAAATTACAGTGCCAGCAATTAGTGTCAGGTTACTATGAGAGCCCTCTTCTCAGGTGCAGACTGCTGACTTCTCATTGTATCCTCAGTTGGCAGAAAGAAGGCTAGAGAGCTCTCTGGGGTCTCTTTTGCTAATCACAAGTTTCACAGATCCACCATCATGACTTTTATCTCCCAAAGGTCTCACCTCCAACATATGAAATTGCTAAATATGAATCCTCCACACTGGAGATTAGATTTCAACGTATGAATCTGGGGGGACACAAATAATCAGTTCATAATAGGCAGTCAGCAGAAAGGGCCCAAGCTTCTAACCCTAATAGCAACAAAGTACCTTAACGAGAATAACCTTTCAACACAATTTCTAAATAATAATAAACAAAAAGAGTATAAAGCTCTTTCTGACTAGGAAGATTACCTCCTTGAATTTGTGAAAACTGCTGGTTTAAAAAAAATCATATGGAGACTTCCCTGGTGGTCCAGTGGTAAAGAATCTGCCTTCCAATGCAGGGGATGTGGGTTCGATCCCTGGTTGGGAAACTAAGATCCCACATGCCGTGGGGCAACTAAGCCCACATGCCACAATTACTGAGCCTGGACACCTCAACTAGAGAGCCCATGTGCCGCAAACTACAGGGCCCACGCACTCTGGAGCCTGTGCGCCACAACTAGAGAGAGAAAACCCGCATGCCACAACTAGAGAGAAGCCTGTGCACTGAAACAAAAGATCCCACATGTCTCAACAAATATCCCATGTGCCACAACTAAGACCCAACGCAGCCAAATAAATAAATAAAATAGATTTTTAGAAATAATAATTTTAAAAATTTAAAAATCGTATGATTGCTACTGATTGGGCAAGGAATGAGGCATAAAAACTCACCTGCAGCAACATGTCAAAATGTTGCAGTAAACTAACAAATCAGGGAATACAAATACTCTAGTATACCCAACAGAAAAATGAAAAAAACCAGAAGCAGAACTCTTGAAATTCATGGCTAAAATGACCTAAAAATACATTGTGCAATATAGCATACATATGTGTGTACCATGCACAAAATATAACAAATTAGCTACTTATAAATTAAAGATTCTACATCATCAATAAATATGTATGGAGTATCTATTATCTGCAAGATCCATGAATCAAGTTCTTATGTAAAACATTATACTAATTTTAGGCATATAATCTGTATTAAGAGCTTGGGTATAGGTGTGGGGGGGATACAATTTCCTCAATGACTCGCAAATTAGTATATTTCCTCTATGTTGTCATTTATGTCTCAAGCATTCTTTTATTGATTTTACCAATAAGTGTTAAATTCATTAATGATAGATAAAATATCAAAATCAACAAGTATCAATCTATATTAGGGTTTCTTATTTGCTCCTTATGCTATTTCATGGGTGTTTTTCAATATTTCTTTGTGTGGTCAAAGTACAAGTCCTCTCAGAACACAGTACTCTCAGACATTATCTTATGAATATATGAATCAACAGAGAAGCAGTAGCTTATTTCAAGTATCATTGATAGACATAGACGTTCAATTTGCTTTAATTTATTTATGTATTTATTTATTTATGGCTGTGCTGGGTTTTCTTTGCTGCACGTGGTGTGTGGGCTTCTCATTGTGGTGGC
Source organism: Monodon monoceros (assembly GCF_005190385.1). Taxonomy (NCBI): domain Eukaryota; kingdom Metazoa; phylum Chordata; class Mammalia; order Artiodactyla; family Monodontidae; genus Monodon; species Monodon monoceros. Next base: position 115,256,344 of record NW_021703767.1, on the reverse strand, counting down.
TTCTCTTGTGGAGCACGGGCTCTAGGCACGTGGGCTTCGGTAGTTGTGGCACGCGGGCTCAGTAGCTGTGGCTCGCAGGCTCTAGAGCGCAGGCTCAGTAGTTGTGGCACAAAGGTTTAGTTGCTCCACGGCATGTGGGATCTTCCTGGACCAGGGCTAGTGCCCATGTCCTCTGCATTGACAGATGGATTCTTAACCACTGTGCCACCAGGAAAGCCCTGCTTTCACTTTTACCATTACAAAAGTGCTATTTCTCTCCCTCACCTGCTGGACCATGCCAGCTGGTTAGATACCAAATTCCAAAAAGTACCAATTAAAATAAAAATAGCTAAATCTGGAATAAGTAACAAAGCACAGCTTTGGAACAGTGTGAAAATTTATAAGTGATCATTATCAACACCTGCAGTCTACTTTGCTTGGCTTATGGTGACTCATTGACAATAGTCTAGTGATAGCACAAAAGGCTGAAAAGAGAAAACTCCAACTTTCTTAGTGATAATTAAATTCAATTTCTCACCAGTTATTTTTTTTAAACTAACTTAATATATATTGATATCAAATTGCATCAACATATCTATTCTTAAATTCTTCCATAATTCAACTATAACACTCTGTGATTATGTGTGGTGGAAGAAAGTTTTTGAAAAACTAACTACAAGGTACTTATTAAACCAGTTTTCTCATCTGTAAAATCAGGAAATATGTCTATCTCAGAACTTTACAGAAAGTGCCACTCTCAACCTCCACACTCAAGGAGGACATTGATGATTAAGTATTTTTCGTGCTCTGGGTTATATATACAGTCTTCTCTATCAGGCTGTGACATAGACGGTCTTGTTCCAGGAACCTGTGACCTGAAAGGATAGAGTTAGCTGCCTCTCCCTCCATATACTCAATATATTGATACTATACGGTATGACAAGGACAGGATAACTGCAAAAGTTATCACTTAGTAAAGGAAACAATGGAATCAGTAGTCCATGGCAATGCAGGAATCCTACAGAATCAGCATTATGAAGGTTTACCATCCTGGGGTTGGGAATTTCCATGATTAGACCAGTGTCTGCTTTCTGGATAGGAAACCTTTGTGCACTATCCATTATGACCTTTGTCTTTCCCTCCACAAGGTTCTTCATTTTAAGCTATCTTGCTTGACTTATTTGAAACGGATGTTGGAAAATATGCCCTCTTAGGAGCTGTCCATTTTTTTTACTTACGCAAATGTGGCAAATGTAGTTTTGAGTCCAAAAATGTCAAAAGCCTTTTGGATCAAGGCTCATGACTGATATCCTCAGCAATACAATTTTTTCAAAAACTTAGTTCTACTTGCTTCCAGTCAGTTTCATATATCCGTAACCACTCAAAGTTGTGTTGAGCCTGATTCACTTTGTTTCCTAATTCTTAATAGAATTATGGTGACCATGAGGCCATTTGGAAGGTAAAGTTGGAAAGACCTTATCTTAAACCGATCTGTGCTCCAAATTACTTTATATAATAAGAATTTTGATTAGGCTTTTTTTTTTCTTTTGGCATTTTAAAATCCAAACTCATATTCTTAATATTTAGAAACAGCTTTTCCAACCCTCTTGAACCTGAATTTCTGGACTTTTTAGGATACTTTTTATTGATGTTTTCAAAACCTGCCAATTCTTTCTTAAGCTTATTAGTTATTGTAACACCTTATCAAAACTACCGATAACAACCAACACACACTAAGGATTTTTTTTAATCAGTAACATCCCCAAGGGCTTCTTTTTCACTAGTTATGAACTTTGCCTCTCAAACTATTCCAGGTAACAGTTTACCAAGTAGATTGTCACCAAACAAAAACAAATTTCCATCTTTCCAGTTTTTGATAATGGTCCTCACCTACCGTCAATGCCTATATTAATCTGGGAAATTAATATTTGCTTTTTTATCAAACAATACTCAAAATTTCAGAAGCATAACAGTTAAAAATGTACATTTTTATCATGTTATAGTCTGATGTGGGTTTGGCAAGAATCCTGAGAAGTTTCTTAGAAGTTTGACTCAGAGATTTAGTCCTTTGCTTCCAGTCTTATAGAAGAAAAAGGGAGTTTGGAAGGTCCCACAAAACATGTTATGGCTAAGCCTAGAATTAGTACATCATTTGTGTCTTCTTCCTGTTGGCCATAATTCAGTCACCTGGTCCCACCTAGACGTCAGAGAAGCTGGGAATAATCATCTTTTTATTTGACTGGAAAGAAAACCAAAATAACATAGTGATCTCATAGCTTTTTTGCTGCTATACTTTTAATTTTTTTATTGTGATCATTCATCTGAATGTGGTCATTATTTCACATTTATTCTTGAAGAATATTTTCACTGAGTATAGAATTCTAGTACAGCAGTTACCTCCCTTCAGCAAATTAAAACTATCATCCATTGATATCTGCCTTCCATTGTGACAGTTGAGCAGTCAGATGTCAATCTAACTATTCTCCTTTGAAATAATTTATCAACCCCCATTCCTTGCCTTCAAGATTGTATCCCTCTCTTTTATTTTATACATGTATGTATGTATGTATGATTTGCAGTTTTACTAGGTTGTAAAGTCAAGCATTCATACTGACTTTCTTATATCACTGTATTTTATAGTAATCAAATAATCACACAAACTTTCTCTTTATAGAAATATGATGATTAATAAATGAAGAAAGTATGATAGAATTATATTTATCTTGTAACTTCTAATCTATGAATGGATTTAAGCAATGATTAGTTCTTACTATTGCTGTTTAACCAGTTACCCCAATCTTTAGTGGATTAAACTAACTTTCTATTCTGCTCATAATTTTGTAAGTTAGGAATCCTGGAAGGACCTGGCTGAGCATTTCTCACTTGGCTGAGGTTACAGTGATCTGAAAACTCAACTGGAATAAATATCCAAGACAGTTTACTCATGTAGCTGAAAGTTGATTTTGGCTCTCAATTGAGAGCTCTTATGGGACTTGACTGAGGTATCAACAAGTGGATTCTCCAGCATGGCAGTCTCAAAGTAATCAGACTTGTTACATGGCAGCTGGCTTCCCTTAGAGCAGGGTATCTCAACCTTGATACTACTGACATTTTGGGCTGGATGATTTTTTGTTGTGAGGGCTGCCCAATGCATTAAGATGTTTAGCAGCATCTCTGTCCTCTACCCACTAGATGGCAGTAATAGCACCCTCTCAGTTTTGACAACCTAAAATATCTCCAGCCACTACCAACTGTTCCCTAGAGAGGGAGGAGGGGAGTGAGATCACCTCTGGTAGGGAACCATCGCCCTAGAGAGAGCATCCAAAACAAGCCAAGTGGAAGCTGTATGATTGTTTCCGACCTAGCTTCAAAAGTCTCATAGCATTATTTCCTCTGTGTTCTATTCGTTACAAGAAAATCACTAGAGTAAGCTGAGATTCAAGGGGAAAATACAAATGCCTCACCTCTTAATGGTAGGAGTGTCAAAAAAAATTTTTTTTTTTTTTTTTGGCAGTGTGTGGGCCTCTTACTGCTGTGGCCTCTCCCGTTGTGGAGCACAGGCTCCGGATGCACAGGCTCAGCGGCCACGGCTCACGGGCCCAGCCGCTCCGCGGCATGTGGGATCTTCCCGGACCGGGGCACGAACCCGTATCCCTTGCATTGGCAGGCGGACTCTCAACCACTGCGCCACCAGGGAAGCCCAGGAGTGTATTTTTTCTATCCATGTTTTTGTGCTTTTATTATATGGTCAGGTATTCATAAATAGCTCATTTTATATTAACATAATAGCACATTTATGCTATCATAAATATAATATTTTATATCTGATACTAAAACTTACTTTTCCCACTCACCTCTTTCTCCTCATCTATTAAAACTTTTATGTATTTTATTCATTTTTAATAGGCATATAGTATCACACAAGAAGAAGATGCCATATATATTTATTTCCAGTGTAATGAATGCTGCAATATTTTGTATGCACCTGTGTACACCTAAATATAGAATTGCTCAGTCCTACAGAAGTCACATTTTAAACTTTGCCAAATTGTTTCCCAAAGTCCTGATACAATTTTAAACTCCCACCAGAATTGTTCTCCCCAATTCTACACCAATACTTGGCCTTGTCAGACTTTAAATTTTTGCTGATCTGAGATTTATACATCTTTTATGATTTTTGTCTTCCTTTGCATTTCTCTACTAAAGAGTTTGATCCTCTTGGTATGTTTGTTAGCAGTTCAGGTTCTTCCTCTGTGAGTGACCTGTTCATATTGTTTAGCCATTTTTGTCTATTGAGGTTTTTTAAAAAATCTTTTTCTTGTTAACTTAGAGGGGTGCTTTATTTATTCTGCTAAACAATCCTCAGTCAACTATTGCATTGAAAATATCTTCTCCTAGACTTAACTTGTGTTCTCACTGTGTTTATTTTTAAATTTTTTTTGGTCAAACCCTGTATTGCTCCCTTAAAATTTGTACTTCCATGGCTTGTTTAAAGAATGCTGACCTCGGGCTTCCCTGGTGGCGCAGTGGTTGAGAGTCCGCTTGCTGATGCAGGGGACACGGGTTCGTGCCCCGGTCCGGCTGGCTGGGCCCGTGAGCCATGACCGCTGAGCCTGCGCGTCCGGAGCCTGTGCTCCGCAACGGGAGAGGCCACAACAGTGAGAGGCCCGCGTACCGCAAAAAAAAAAAAAAAAAAAAAAAAGAATGCTGACCTCCATTAAAGTAAGAACTTTAAATAATAAAGTTCTTTAAGAAAAATAAAGTCTCCCTTATTTTTCTTAAAGATTTAGATTCCTTTATTCAAATTTCAGTGTTTAGTCAATCTTATTTTTTTCTTATGATGTGACATATGAATCTTTTTTTCCCATGTAGATAATCAGATTGTCCTCAAGCTGATCACTGAACAGTCTTTTCTTTCCCCACTGATTCATAACGCCACCTCTGCGGTTTACCAGTTTCCCAGATAATGATGAGTCCATGTCTGGGATCTCTATTCTATCTCAATCATGTAATTATCTATCATTATATGCAAGCATCATTTAGAATTTGGGATGAAGAGTTCATAAAGAAGAAATGTTTTTAACTAAGAAAAGACTCAGCCAAACGTTGATGGTCCTCTCATAGCTGATTTCTCTATTTCTAACCATCTACCAATAATCTATTCCAGTTTTAAGAGATTACTTCATCCATTTGTATATCCTAGTGTACTTGCCAAAAATCTAGAATCGCTGCAAGCAAACACATTGTATATTTCCTCTCTCTTGGACAAATTCCCCACCTAACATCCCCCCACTCCCACTCCAGTCTAACTAGTCCCCTTACATATTCATGGCTCACACGAGTCCTACACATGTCACAGTTCACCAGCTTCCCTGGATTATTCACTTGGTTTTCTTCCTCCATGAACATTTTTTCCCTGTTGTCTGTGGACTCTGAAATACGTGTCATGACTGAAGAAACGATGAACGTATCACAAATCTGGAAGCATTTATTGAAAGGCATATCTGATAAACATTGAACATTTGAGGTTCAAAAATTACACCTTAGGCAAAGAGTGAAGGCGAATTTACCTATATAATTTAAAGGCAATAAAATCTAGCAGAAATGAAAATTACTATAAATATTTCCTTTCTACTCCTGTTTGGATTTATCTATTTGACCTCCTTTCTAGTCTCTGACATTTTTTTTGGCCAACTTAGTGCTAATATGTCATCAGTCAAGCCAGCAACAGCAAGGAAATCCTATTGTAGGGGAAAAAAAAATTAAAGGCTTTAAAATATTATTGATTGAGGAACATAGAAAACATCATTTAAAAGCCTTTTAAATTACCATTCCCTTCGTTGCTGCTAAATTTTCCTTTGTCTCATTTCATGCAGCTGGTCTGAATGATGACAGAGTGGTTTGTGATTATGTGGGTGACATTAGGCGCCAGCTGAAATGGACACTAAAGGAAGAATCCAGTATCTTGCATTTGTAATTCCTGCTACATTTGGCACTGCACCAACTTTACAAATATGCAGTCCTCCTCCCCCTTCCTGTTTTTTTTTTTTTTTTTTTTTTTCTGTAAATCCCATGGCCAACGAATGCTACTATGGCAACGAAAGCCTGGAAAGCCAGGGGAGGCTTGGCTATAAAAAGAGTTTTTAGAGAATCATGGTAACTGGGAACCTAGTGGCAGACTCTCAGGCAACCACAGACTGTTTAACATCCTGTCTAGAAGCAAATGCTTCTACCAAATTTCTTTACCTATGTTGTCGAATCACTTGCTACAGAATTCTAAGGGCTCTTATTGCAATGATGGTTTTCATTTTCAATTATTGTATGGTTCATTCAAATCGCACAGGTACCTTTCCAACAGTTATAAGAAGCTTCCTAAAATAGACTTTTTGAAACTGAGCACAGCTGTCAAAATAATGTTATTGTCTTCAAGAATCTAAGATAGTTATTCCAAAGAAATTTAAAAGTTATATTCCTATATTAGCACACTAAGTAGTTCATACCAGTTTAGTAAATCAAATATTCCATACTGCTAGCTTAATAAGATGGGGAGTCATGCATGAAATGACTGCCAGGTTAATGACATAGGGAACCATGCATGGCATGTATTTGCATATAATAGCACAGAATGTTCTCCTAAATCCTTTAAATTACTCATCAATTCTTAAACAGGCATTTAACTAAATCCTCATTCAGAATCAGGAAGAAAGTTAAAAAAAAAAAAAACCCTACATATTTGAAGTGATTATATCGGAGCTAAACAAAACCTAAAGGATTATTTGGTGTTGGAGATTCTAGCCTTGGGGAAAGAGCTACAGATCTGCATAAAGAAACAAATACTTGTCCTGGGCCAGCGTAGGGCACATGCCAATCCAGTCTGCTTTCCAGCACTGCCTCTAGCACGTGCACAGGGAGCACAGATCAGAAGTTTCACTACTAGCTTCAGAAAAAAAGACATATATCTAAAGCAGTGCAAAAAATGTAGCTTAAATCTAGAATCGTTCACTGTGTACAGTGTCCTGATGGGCCTAATTCTGAATGAAATGAACAGGTTTTCTTTCACTTGACAACCTGTACATTCGAGGTATTGAGGAGACTGTCTTTACTCTCAGATCGCCTTGTTTTTACTGGTTATGTAAAAGCTCCTGTACAAAATGAGCACACTGCTTACAATCACAACAGTTTTGAACCGCAGCTGTTACTCAGAGGAAATCACAAAGCACCCACGTCACACAAAAGCTATTTTCACTACTTGAGAATAATGGTCAACCAAGAGTTCATCAGTCCTCACAAATACTCATTGTGAAATGAGATGTACACACAGCCTTAAAACCAAAGCCCATCCAATAAAGAAAAAAAAAATTTTAATACAAAGATTTAGGTAATTGTTTTCTCCTCCTACTGTGTCCAGTAATAAAAGCAACTAATTGTCGTTGAGCATGAATTCTATGTCTAGTGCATCAAGTGCATTATTCTGTAACCTCACAATCCCTTATCTCCATTTTTACAGATAGGGAAACTGAGCCTCATAAAGGGTAAGTAACTTGATCGAGTAGAAGCTAAAGCCAGGATTTAAAGTCTCTTCTGTCTCAATTTAAATCCCATTCCCTTCCCACTAACCACACTATATCTCCAAGGTATATTTATTAGCAGAAAACAAATTTGAGAGAATAGGGAAAATAGGCTCGAGAACTTTTTAAAAGAGTGTTCTAGACTTGCTAGGTTTCTTACACGGCCATCATTCATATTCTGTGCCAATACAGAAGAGAGATGAATTCCAACACCATTCACTTCTCATGGTATAGCTATTCCCTCTGGGAGTTTTGGTTGTTTTTAACTGATTATTAGCTAAAATAGCCATGGGGTGTATTTTGTTGCAAACTAATATCTTGAAGCAATTCTAAAGTATAGTTCTGGAAATATAAAGCAAAAGCCGACTCACTGACAATAGAGGCATGAGGTGTGTATGTGAATATTTACATATGGTCAGTGGGTTGACATAAGCTCCATGAAGCAATGTTTGCTTTCAAGTGCAGCACTTCCTTAAGTGTTCATTATGTTTGACTGGAAATGAGATCCTTTCCAGTAACATGGGTAGCTTTGCTGTCAGATAAAATAGTAGCCATACCTATAGCATGTGTGTCTCTGACTAAGGTGGGTTTGGCAGTCAGCTGCTGAAACATAAATAACATTTATCCAACAAACATAACTATGAATTTTTTTAAGTTGCAAAATATAGTGGTACAATAGTATACTAAGCAAGAGTTTTTTTTTACTTGACTCATAAGTTGCGTACAAAGAAATGCATATATAAATGAAGAAAACATAAATATCTGATACAGTGTCAAATAAGGAGATACAAAAATGAATAAAGCATAGATTTTTGCCCATCCAGAGCTCATAGTCTAACGGAGAAAAATTCTTGCAAACATTTAATCTTCTAGATTCTACAATATAGACATTGGTGCACATAGAGATAAATTTAGTCCAGGCAGAGGTAGGTGGTAAGGAGGTTGGGGAAGGTTTCCCAGGTGACATCTAAGTTGAAAATGACAGGATACAAAGGACTTAGGCAAGTGTAGGGGGAGGGAGCTTAGTGTGTCAGTCACAGACTTTGGAGTGAGATCCAGCCAGGAAAGCTTGAGAATTACATGCAGCTCAGAGGTGCCTGGTGGGGCAATGGTCTTGTCAAGACCCAGGCAGTGTTCACCTCTAGAAAACTCTATGATGGCATAAATGTCGAAACAGTGCTGAACTAAGCTATTGTTAAATGTAGTTACAGCCGGCATATTTTCTGATCCAAAAAACAGCTGACGAGATTGACTGTGTGCCATCAGGTTAACTATTGAGGTCTGATTTTCTCAAAAAATCTGAATTACCTGATTGCTGTCAAAAGAAAGTAAATTTAAACTGAATTAGTTAATAAATTACACATAATCTCTGTCCCTTGTATAATCTAGAATACTAGCTTTTTGTTGGTTTAACTTTAATCTTTTTTCTTAAACTGCAAATACACAAAATTGGATTACTCATGATCCTTGATTCATACTTACCTATAATTGGTCTATACATGTGCCACTTATTTTCTTTCATCCATTTATTCATATTTTGGTAACATAATAACTACTAGGAAACCCAACACCTGGAAACAAAAACTATGACCTCAATAATCTACATCTAATTTTACAATACCATTTGCCACCAATCTATCACCTCAAAGCGGGTAACAATCGTCCTCAATCCTATTATTTTTTTATCCTCATTATGTTTCTATATAATAAAATTGATAAAATAAATTGAGGCACTATTACTAATTAACTTGGGATGGGATTCTCCCCTAGAGCCTCCAAAAGGAAAGAAGCCCTGTCTACACTTTGATCTCCCTAGAAAATAATCAATGTATTTTAAAAAGCAAAAAAAAAATGTAGAAAAGAATGGCCAAGATGGCAGAGTAGAAGGACCCTAAGCTCACCTCCTCTCACAAGCACACCAAAATCACAACAATCTGGGACTTCTCTGGTGGTCCAGTCCAGTGGTTAAAAATTCACCTTCCAATGCAGGGAACACAGGTTTGATCCCTGGTCGGGGGACTAGGACCCCACATGTTGCAGGACAACTAAGTCCGTGCACCACAACTACTGAGCCCGTGCACTACAACTAGAGAGGCCATGCACCGCAACCACGGAGCCCCTGCTCCACAACTAGAGAGAAGCCCGTGGGCCGCAAGAAAGAGCCCACATGCCTCAGTGAAAGATCCTGTGTGCTGCAACTAAGACCTGATGCACCCATAAATAAGTAAATTTTCTTTTTTAAATCACAACAATCTGCACAGCAACCATCACTGGAAAAGTCTGAAACCTACCAGAACAGACTGTCTACAACTAAAGACATAAAGAAGGAACCACAGTGAGGCTGGTAGGAGGGATGGACTCATGATATGATCAAATCCCATACCCCACACCACCAGGGTTAATGATCCACAAACTGGAGAATAACTATATTAGAGAGGTTTTCCCACAGGAGTGAGAGCTCTGAGCCCCACTTCAGGTCCCCCAGCCCGGGGGTCCGGCACCAGGAAGAGGAGCCCTCAGAGCACTTCTATTTGAAGGCCAGTGGGGCTTGATTGCGGGAGCTCCACAGGATTGGGGGAAATAGAGACTTCACTCTTTAAGAGTGCACACAAAATCTTACATGCACCAACACCAAGGGCAAAAGCAGTAATTTAATAGGAGCCTTGGCCAGACCTAACTTCTTCTGGTCTTGGAGGGTCTCCTGGAGAGGCAGGGGGTGGGTGACTGTGGGTCACTCTGGGGACATAGACACCAGTGGTGGACATATCTGGGAGTATTCATCTGCATGAACTCTCCTGGAGGCTGACATCTTGTTTGGGTCATTAGTACCAAAATCTGGCCCCACCCAGAAATCTGTAGGCTCCACTGCCAGGATGCTTCAGGCCAAACAACAAACTGGACTGGGATGCAGCTACACCCATCAGCAGACTACCTAAAGACCTTCTGAGCCCAGAGCTACCTCTAGACATGCCCCAGACATGGCCCTGCCCACCAGAGGACCAAGACCCAGCTCCACCTACCACTGGACAGACACCAGTCCCTCCCACCAGGAAGGCTGCACAAGCCTCCAGACCAGCCTTACCCATGAGGAGGGCAGACAACAGAAGCAAGAAATCTACAGTCCCACAGCCTGCAGAGCGAATCCACAAACAAGCCAGACACTTCCCTGGGACTAGCTGGCCCCAGGCCCTTGGGTGACGAGAGGAAGTGCATTGTTGGGACACATAGGATGTCTCCTACAGAGGACCACTTCCCCAAAGTCAAGAAACATAACTAACTTACCATAAATATAAAAATACAAATAGCAATTTAGACAAAATGAGGCAACAGAAGAATATGTTTCAGACAAAGGAACAAGATAAAACCCCAGAAGAAGAACTAAGTGATGTGGAGATAGGCAATCTACCCTAGAAAGAGTTCAGAGTAATGATCGTAAAGATGATCCAAGAACTCAGGATGAGAATGGATGCGCAGAGGGAGAAATTATAAGTATTTTTAAAATAATTGGAAAATATAAAGAACAACACAATCAGAACTGAAGAATACTATAACTGAAATGAAAAGTACACTAGAAGGAATCAATAATAGAGTAAATGAGGTGGAAGAATGGATCAGTGAACTGGAAGACCAAGCAGTGGAAATCACTGCTGCTGAACAGAAAAAAAGAAAAAAAAGAATGAGAAGAAATGAGGACAGTTTAAGAGACTTCTGGGAAAACATCAAGTGTGCTAATATTTGCATTATAGGGGGCCCAGAAGGAGAAGAGAATGAGAAAGGACTGAGAAAATATTTGAAGAGATAATTGCTGAAAACTTTCCTAACATGGGAAAGGAAACAGTCACCTAAGTCCAGGAAGTGCAGAGAGTCCCATACAAGATTAACCTACAGAGGAACACAAGACACATTGCAATCAAATGACAAAAATGAAAGATAAAGAGAGAATATTAAAAGCAACAAGGGAAAAGCAACAAATAATATGCAAGGGAACTCCTACAAGGCTATCAGCTGATTTTTCAGTAGAAACTCTGCAGGCTAGTAGGGAGGGGCACAATATATTTAAAATGATGAAAGAGAAAAACCTACAACCAAGAATACTCTACCCAGCGAGACTCTTATTCAGATTTTAAGAAAAATCAAAAGCTTTACAGACAAGCAAAAGCTAAAAGAATTCAACACCACCAAACCAGCTTTACAACAAATGCTAAAGAAACAAAACAAAAAACAAAAACAAAAAAGACTTCTCTAGGCAGAAAAGTAAATAGAAATAAGAAAATTACAAAATGCAAAAGCTCACTGGTAAAGGCAAACATACAATAAAGGTAGGAAAATATCTACATACAAAGCAAGTAGGGAGGTTAAAAGACAAAAGTAGTGAAATTATTTGTATCCACAATAAGCAGTTAAGGGCTACACAAAACAATTAGACGTAAAATATAATATCAAATCAGTAATCATGAGGGGAAGAAAGTACAAATGCAGGGTAGCTAAAATGCGTTTGAAATTAAGAGATCAGCACTTAAAACAAGCATGTCTGTATATAGACTGATATACAAAAACCTCATGGTAACCACAAAACAAAAATCTATAATAGACATGCACACAAAAAAGAAAAAGGAATCCAAACATAACACTAAAGATAGTCATCAAATCACAAGAGAAGAGAAGAAGAAAGTGAAAAAAAAAGAACTACAAAAACAATTAACAAAATGGCAATAGGAACATACATATTGATAACTACCTTAAATGTAAACAGAGTAAATGCTCCAACCAAAATACATAGACTGGCTGAATGGATACAAAAACAAGACCCGTATATATGCTGCCTACAAGAGGCTCACTTCAGATCTAGAGATACATACAGACTGAAAGGGAGGGGATGGAAAAAGGTATTTCACACAAATGGAAATCAAAAGAAGGCTGGAGTAGCGATACTTATATCAGACAAAATAGACTCAAAGACTGTCACAGGAGACAAAGAACGACACTACATATTGATCAAAAGATAAATCCAAGAAGATATAACAATTGTAAATATATATGCACCCAACATAGGAGCACCTCATTATATAAGGCAAATGTTAACAGACATAAAAGGAGAAATTCACACTAACATAACAATAGTTGGGGGGGCTTTAACACACCACTTACATCAGTGGACAGATCATACAGACAGAAAATCAAAAAGGAAACACAGACCTTGAGTGACACATTAGACTAGATGGACTTAGTTGATATTTATAGAGCATTCCATTCAAATGCAGCAGAATACACATTCTTTTCAAGTGCACATGGAACATTCTCTAGGGTAGATCTCATGCTGGGCCACAAAGCAAGCCTTTAAGAAAACTGAAATTATATCAAGTATCTTTTCTGACCACAATGCTATGAGGCTAGAAATCAATAACAAGAAAAAAGCTGCAAAAAGACAAACACATGGAGGCTAAACAATATGCTACTAAACAACCAATGGGTCACTGAAGAAATCAAAGAGGAAATCAAAAAATACCTAGAGACAAGGGAAAATGAAAACATGATGATCCAAAACCTATGAGGCACAGCAAAAGCAGTTCTAAGAGGGACGTTTATAGTGATAGAAGCTTACCTCAGAAAACAAGAAAAATCTCAAATAAACAACCTTACCTTACACATAAAGCAACTAGAGGAAGAAGAACAAACAAAACCCAAAGTTAGTAGAAGGAAAGAAATCATAAACATCAGAGCAGAAATAAATGAAATAGAGACTAAAAATACAACAGAAAAGATCAATGAAACTAAAAGTTGGTTCTTTGAAAAGATAAACAAGATTGAAAAACATTTACCCAGACTCATCAAGAAAAAAAGGGAGAGGGTCCAAATCAATAACGTCAGAAAAAAAAAAAAAGTTACAAACGACACTACAGAAATACTAAGGATCATAAGAGACTTCCATGAGCAACTATATGCAAATAAAATGGACAACCTAGAAAAAATGGAAAAATTCTTAGAAAGGTAGAATCTCCCAAGACAGAACCAGGAAGAAAGAGAACATATGAACAGACCAATTACCAGTACTGAAGTTGAATCAGTAATTTTAAAACTCCCAATAAACAAAAGTCCAGGACCAGATGGCTTCACAAGCAAATTTGATCAAACATTTAGAGAAGAGTTAACACCTATCCTTCTGAAAGTAGTCCAAAAAATTTCAGAGGAAGGAACACTTCCAAATTCATTCTATAAGGTCACCATCAACCTAACACCAAAACCAGACAAAGAGATCACAAAAAAAGAAAATTACAGGCTAATATTGATGAACACAGATGTGAAAACCCTGAACAAAATACTAGCAAACTGAATGCAACAACACGTTATAAGAATCATACATCATGATCAAGTGGGATTTATACCAGGTATGCAAGGATTTTTCAATATCTGCAAATCAATCAGTGTGATACACCACATTAACAATCTGAAGAACAAAAATCATATGATCATCTCAATAGATGCAGAAAAAGCTTCTGACAAAATTCAATATCCATTATAATAAAAACTCTCCAGAAAGTGGGCATAGAGGTAACCTAGCTCAACACAATAAAGTCCATATATGACAAACCCTCACCTAACATCATACTTAAAGGTGAAAATCTGAAAGCATTTTCTCTAAGATCAGGAACAAGATAGGGATGCTCACTCTCTCCACCTTTATTCAACATAGTTTTGGATGCCCTAGCTATGGCAATCAGAGAAGAAAAAGAAGTAAAAGGAATCCATATTGGTAAAGAAGTAAAACTGTCACTGTTGCAGATGACATGATGCTATACATACAGAATCCTAAAGATGCTACCGGAAAACTACTAGAGCTCATCAATGAATTTGGTAAAGTTACTGGATACAAAATTAACATATAGAAATCTGTTGTATTTCTATACAAGAACAATGAAAGATCAAAAATAGAAATTAAGGAAACAACCCCTTTTACCACTGCATCAAAAAGAATAAAATACCTAGGAATAAACCTACCCAAGGAGGGGCTTCCCTGTGGCACAGTTGTTAAGAATCTGACTGCCAATGCAGGAGACAGAGGTTCGAGCCCTGGTCCGGGAAGATCCCACATGCCGTGGAGCAACTAAGCCCATGTGCCACTACTACTGAGCCTGTGCTCTAGAGCCGTGAGCTACAACTACTGAGCCCACGTGCCACAACTACGGAAGCCTGCGCACCCTAGAGCCCATGTCCCACAACAAGAGAAGCCACTGCAATGAGAAGCCCACACACCACAAGGAAGAGTAGCCCCCACTCACCACAACTAGAGAAAAGCCTGCCAATGCAGCCAAAAATAAAATAAATTAAATAAATTAATTAAAAAAAAACCCAAACATAAACCTACCCAAGGAGACAAAAGACCTGTACTTGGATAACTATAAGTTTCTGATGATAGAAACTGAAGATGGCATGAACAGATGGAAAGATATACCATGTTCTTGGACTGGAAGAATCAATAGCGTTAAAATGACCATACTACCCAAGGCAATCTACAGATACAGTGCAATCCCTATCAAATTACCAATGGTATTTTTCACAGAATTAGAACAAAAAATTTTTTAATTTGTATGGAAACACAAAAGACCCCGAATAGCCAAGACAATCCTGAGAAAGAAGAATGAAGCTGGAGGAATCGTGCTCCCTGACTTCAGACTATACTACAAATCTACAGTAATCAAGACAGTATGGTACTGGCACAAAAACAGAAATATAGATCAATGGAACAGCATAGAGAGCTCAGAAATAAGCCCATGCATTTATGGTCAATTAATCTATGACAAAGGAGGCAAGAATATACAATGGAGAGAAGACAGTCTCTTCAATAAGTGGTACTGGGAAATCTGGACACCTACATGTAAAAGAATGAAATTAGAACATTCTCTAACACCACATACAAAAATAAACTCAAAGTGGATTAAAGACCTAAATGTAAGACCAGATGCTGTAAAACGACTAGAGGAAAACACAGGCAAAACACTCTTTTACATAAATCACAGCAAAATCTTTTTGGATCCATCTCCTGGAGTAATGGAAATAAAAACAAAAATAAACAAATGGGACCTAATTAAACTTAAAAGCTTTGCACAACAAAGCAAACCATAAGCAAAACGAAAAGACAACCTACAGAATGGGAGAAAATATTTCCAAAAGATGTTATCAAAAAGGGATTAACTTCCAAAATATACAAACAGCTCATACAGTTTAATATAAAAAAAAAACCCAATCAAAAAATGGGCAGAACACCTAAATACACGTTTATCCAAAGAAGACATACAGATGGCCAGCAGGCACATGAAAAGATGCTCAAAATTGTTAATATTAGAGAAATGCAAATCAAAAATAAAATGAGGTATCTCACCTTATACCAGTAAGAATGGCCATCATTAAAAAGTCTATAAATAATAAATGCTGGAGAGGATGTGGAGAAAAAGGAACCCTCCTACACTGTTAGTGGGAATGTAAATTGGTACAGCCACTATGGAGAACAGTATGGAGCTTCCTTAAAAAACTAAAAATAGAGTTACCATATGAGCCTGAAATCCCACTCCTGGGAATATATCCACAGAAAACCATAATTCAAAAAGATACATGTGCCCCAATGTTCATTAGCAGCACTATTTATAATAGCCAAGACATGGAAACAACCTAAGTGTCCATCAACAGATGAATAGATAAAGAAGATGTGGTATATATACACAATGTAATATTACTCAGCCATAAAAAAGAATGAAATAATGCCATTTGCAGCAACATGGATGGACCTAGAGATTATCATATTAAGTGAAGTAAGTCAGATAAAGACAAATATCATATGATATCACTTATATGTGGAATATAAAAAAAATACAAATGAACTTATTTACAAAACAGAAACAGACTCACAGACATAGAAAACAAACTTATGGTTACCAAAGGGGATAGCAGGGGGCTGGAGAGGATAAATTAGGGGGTTGAGATTAACATATACACACTACTATACATAAAACAGATAACCAAAAAGGACCTACTGTATAGTACAGGGGAACTATACAATATCTTGTAATAAGCTATAATGGAAAAGAATCTAAAAAAGAATATATATGTAACTGAATCAGTTTGCTGTACACCTGAAACTAATACATTTTAAATTAGCTATACTTCAATTAAAAAATGGTTAAAAAATTAATTGAACTGTACACTAAAAATATACTTTATTGTATGATGCCTTAAAAATAAAATTATACATGTAATTTCAAAAAAAGTTGAGATGACCATAAAAAGGAACACATGGTAACTCTTTTTATATATAATTCATTAGAATGAGTTTCATTAAAATATGTATTGTGACCCTTGTCAATTACTTTAAGCTTACAGGTAATCAGAAAGAAACCACCTCAACCATTCACCCCACACAATCTTGTCAGCTAGTTTCAATAGCTACTTTTGAGCTACAAAACTCAATATTTGTTTCTTCAATGCCTTTTCTGCTCAGATCAGCTAGAGTTTGTTTCTGCTGTTTATAAATAAGGACCCTGACTAGTGCAATTTCTGAAACTGTAAAATAAGCTACAAGGATATATTATACAACACTGTAGTCAATATTTTATAATAACTATAAAGGGTGTATAACTTTTAAAAATTGTGAATCACTACATTGTACACCTGTAACATATAATATTTTAGAGCAAATACACTTGAATTAAAGAAGGAAAAAAACTGTAAAAAATCTGAAAGAAGGTAAAAGAAAAAAAGATGGAGAGCCCTAATCAGAAAACAGGAAATAATATAGCAGAAATGTGTCCAAATATACTAGAAAGCACAGTAAATGTGAATGGGTTAAATCTAACTATTAAAAGACTGAGACACACACACACAAAAAGGTCTAAGATTCACATATTGGATTAAAAAAATTCAACTTTATGCTATTTCTAGTTACAAGAGTCTCACCAAACAGAAAATAACATAATGTTTGAAGATAAAGAAATGGAAAAAATATATATTACAGGAAAATTGTAACTAAGAGCTCAGCATTTTTACTTGCTTTCCAAAATTACTAAACTTGTTTTCTATTCCTTCTCACCTCTGCCCACATTTTTTGCACACTGCATCAAATTATCATACACATAATTTATATCAAATAATGGAGCTCCTTGTTTTGTTAGCTGGAAGAGGAACATTTTCATGCTTAAATTTCTCTAATACCTCAATTAAGTTAAATTGTTAATCCCTATGTATGAAAAAAAAGAAAGAAAAAGAAAAACATACTCTATTAAGAAGGAGAAAACCTAAAACTGTAGAACTAAGCTGAGCTCAGAATCTTCTTTTCTTAGACCTTCCATTTTGGAGTACATGCAAAAGAGAGTTGACATTATTTTAACAGAACTTAAGGAAAAGTACATGGACTCTGACACCAGATAGACTTGGATTTGAATCCAAACTCTGCCACTGACTATGTGACAATGAATAAAATCTTTTATTTTGCCGAGCCTAAGTTTTCTCTCTACAAAATGGAAATGAACCTCTACTTTCAGGGGTTTTATAAAGATTTAATAAGATAATTAATCAAAGGAGTTGTTCTCAACCTAACTGGAGTCACCTGGGGAGATTTAGAAAGTACTTGTGCCTGGATCCCTTCCCCAGAGATTCTGATGTAATTTGTCTGGAATAGAACCTGGGCACTTGGTTTTCTAAAAGCTATCCAAGTGATTCTAATGTGCAGCTAAGGTTGGGAAACACTGATCTAAACATAGAGTCTAGCCCACTGCACGGTATATAGAATTCATGCCAAAATTATAACTAGGATGATGAGGATGATGATCATGATGATGACGATCACGATGGTGATAAAGGTGATAAATTTCAGCTACAAAATTCAGGCAGTGAAATTGACCTAGTGCAATTATTTCTCCACAGAACTCAAGAGAAAAAGAAGCCATTTAACATGGAAATTATCAGTAACTTCAAAATAATACATATATATTATTTTCATAGCTCTTAACTTCTAATCCTCTATATCGCTTATGAGGTAAATATGGATTTTAGGAGTGAATATTACTCAGAAAGTTTAATTGTTTTGCAAAGGTGACAGGTTAGGAAATAACTAAGCCAGAATGAAAATTTAAATCTCTGTAATCCAAGTTCAGTACTACTTCTATTATTTCACAATTGTCCACAGTGGGCAATGGTATAGTTCTGCTTCTTCACAGACAGAATTTACAGGTAATTTTCTAAGTTTGGAAAGTAACCCTGAGATCACATGATGATTGGAGCAAAGGGTACAGTTGCTATAGTCACTAATGATCTCATTAGTTTGTGAGTGGTTTGAAGCCAAAGACTATGCTTTGTTCATCTACCTCCCTAGTAACTTGCACAGTGACTGGCACTTAATTGGTGCTCAATGAATATTTGCTGAATGAATATTAGAATGATCTAAAGCAATCACTTTTAAAAATTTTTAAAAAGTTTAAAAAAAGTGGTGTCAATAGCTGATAATAAAAACTCTAAATGTATTATTTTCAATTAAAATTAATGACCAAAAGGATTTATTCCAAGTGTATTAATCAAGGAAAATACTTGGAGCAGAAAACAGAAGTTATTGCTTCCTTTCTTTCTCTCTCTCTCTCCCTCCTTCCCCCCAAACACACATATGAAAACTAAACTAATTCAAGGAGTATTATTTAATACATAAGAGCATTATTCATATACTGATTTTAAAATTATCTCACAAATTTTGTATTTTATTAGTAGAACATATCCATAACACTTCAATTAAAGTTGATTGAAATTGGATATGTAAGTTTTTTAACTTCAAATGATGTACGACTACCTGAGATTTTACCTACACATAGGAAATAAAAATCCATATTACTGCTTATACATATAGGGTAAAAAATTATTAGATGGCTAAGATTAGAAGAACTTTTCATGGAAATGAAAAGTAAGGAGCAAACTTGTTATTCTAAAGAAATAGATATTTGCTACCTAAAATAAATTATTAATAAAGATGTAGGTGCTTTATCATAATATTGAGACATAATTTTACATATATAGTACATGAGCCTCCTGTGTAAATATTAAAAATGTACTACATATATCACAGTAGTTACACATCATTTACCTGGTATTATTGATATGATGCATTTATGTCTTTAGTGAGATACTTCGAGATGGAAGAATGTGGACATCATTTCCTAGTGAATAGTGATACAAGGATTCAGCTAATTCTGAAACTATACTTCAGAATATAGTAATAATGCCTTTTGAGGGCAAGGGGGAGGGCAAATCATAATGTTCTATTCTCCACTTAAGAGACAGGCATTCAGTGACATGGACAGTTCACATGATGTTACAGGACGTCAAAAGGCCACATGACTTTGGGGGGGGAAGTTTCATGGAGAAGGCAGGATTAAGCCTAGCTTGAAGGCAGCAGATAATCTGAACAGAAAAGGAAAATGAGTTGAGAAATCCAAGAAGCAGACTTTGTAATAAGTTTTAGAAAGAAACAACAAGGAGACCAAATTAGCTACAGCTGGAGGTTCATCTAAGAAAAGAGTGGGAGACAGGCTTGGAAAGTTGGGTTAGGACCAAGTAGAGGAGGATTTTGAAGGAAAGTCTCAAAAAATTCAATTTATTCTTTTTGTCAGGTAGGAACCTGAATGACACAGAATAGATTAAATCATGCTGAGGTTTAAAACAAAAATCTCAGTGGCTTAAAACAAGTTTATCTCTGGTTCCTGCTACATGTTCACCTTGAGTTGGTGAGAAGTTTTCTCTGTGTTGGCCTCATCCAGGGATGCAGTGTTAACCATCTGAAAGGCCTCCATCTTGGAAGGGAGACAGGAAAAAGCTATGCACACACAGGCTCAACGGCTTCCACCTAGAAGAGACACCTATTCTACCAATATTTCATTGGCAAAAGCAAGTTCCATGATCATATCTAATTTCATGAAAGTAGGGAAGGGCCATCGTATCGTGTGCCTGGGGGCCAGGGAATGGGAAATATTGGCGAAGAGCACTAATGACCAGTCTGATGGCTTTGCTTGGGCACATTAAATTATACAATTAGAAATCTGTTTGTGAAGAATACTTGGCTGTAGAGTGCAAAATAGATGTAAAGAACAGAGCTGGAGAGAGGGAAGCTATCTCCACAATAATTACAATTATGTACATGTAGCAACAACAGTCTGAACAGGGGGAAAAAAAGCATATCCATGACAGACACTGTGAAGGAACAAATGAGAAAACTTGTTAACTAACAGGCATAAAGTGTGAAGGAAAGGAAAATGTTGAAGATGATTAAGAGATCTCCAGCCTATATAAATGATGTTTCTCTTAAAAGCAGAGGAAAGATGAAGGAGGGGGCAGTTTAGGGGAAAGAAAAATTTCATGTTAAATCAAGTTGTGAACTATGAAAACTGACATTTGGGAACATTTAGAAATATTATTATGAAGTTTAACTCTTCCAAACCCTGGAAGAAATTTGGTGGAGTTTTAAGTATGTGGCTCATTTGATTTTAATTTATTCTAATATATTTAAAGATTTCACTACAATTCCTAATCCAGGTGGAAGGCGAGGGAGGAAGCAAGGTGGAGCAGCTGGAGGATTTGAGCTGCAAGGCAGTCTCACTGGAAGCTTCAGCTGACCCATGGGATGTTCTGCAGAATTGGCGCCCCTAGAGCTGTCTTGAGTCAGGGCAAGAGGGCTGGGCCTTTAAATCTCAGAGAGGTGTGACCACGGACCAGGTGGATCTCTTGGCTGAGACAATTCCTGAAGAAGGCTGACTGCTGGCGTTACTGTCAGCAGCTGGGGTGACAAGTCTTCTTTTCCGAAGGGGCATCTGAGCAGAACATCACACCGTCCTTACAATCACAGATGCCTAGATTTAGCATATGCGAAGGTGGGAGAAGAGACTTGAGGAAAAAAAAATGTTTAGAATACCTAAACAAAATATAAATATTTTGTGAGGTAAATCATTTTCTTAGGGTTGGTATTCCCATAGGTTAACCTTTCACTGATCTGAGATGAACCTATGTATAATTCACAAGCATGACGTTCCTCAGGGAAAAATCATAGACCATGGCCTCCACGTCAAACAGCTTGAGAAGTATATGGGGATTCAAGCTATCAAACCTTCTTGTTGTCTTAATAGCTCACTCAGGTTTCACCTTGGAGGTTTTCATCAAGCACCTATATAATCTGAAAAATAACAGGCTGGTTGTATTAAAATCTGAGGGAGATGGTTTCATTTCTTGGGTGATTTCATTACTATCTGGCATTTAGTGTTAATTGGGAATGCAGGCAATGAAGCATTGGGTAAAGTGATGAAACATCTTTCATGACTGCTCAAATATTAGGTGTACCCATCATTCCCAAAAGGTAGGGACCAAAAAATCAGAGGCAGAATTAGTTTAAAGATCAAAAGAGAAGGATCTGTAAGGTTAACTGTCAAGGTAAGAGGCATACGCCTAAACAAAAAAGAAAAAAAGTGCTATTCTAAAAAATATCAAACCAGCTTGTATTATTTATTCCCATTTGTACAAATGTGTTTATGTGTATCTAGGTAGAAAAAAAATCACATATGAATATCTACTGATATATAGGGTTATCCATGAGATATTAAGTGAACAAAAGCAAAAGCACGTTGAAAGGAAATGCGTACATTATGCTACTATTCTGATAATAAAATAATCAGCCAACCAAAACTACATTTTTTTTTGCATTTATGCGCTTGTATTCATTTACGTGAGCAAGTAGAAAACAAAACTAGTAACCTTATGAGAACGGGAGGGAAAAGAATGTGTGATAATTGGCATTTTTATCACATCGTTGCTGTATATTGCTTCACCAGTTACAATAAGGAAGTATTCAATTTTGAATGAATTCATTTTTGAGTTGAAAAACATATGAAGAAATTCATACAAATGAAAAACAAAATATAACAACACATAGATCCTATTATTAAAGTAGGAATTTTAGGGTTGCTTTTTAAAAGCAACTCTAGAAACCATTCAGAAGCCAAAACACCTTTCAAGGAGTTTGGTGTGCAAAAACAAGCACATATGAGACAGGAATAAACAGGGGTTCTTTTGTCTACAGCAAGCAGTGCAATCTTGACCTCCGTAGCAAGCTGAGCTAATCAGCCTGTCCTGTCCATATAGGGCCATTCAGAGCAGAACAGATTTTTACCAAAAATGGTACAATGACCTGAGGAAAATAATTAAAGAATGATTTTTATGAATTGCCAGGGTTAGTTTTGATAGAAGTTATTTGTTTTAGATTTTGCCTTATAAAGTACTTTGGTTCAGGAAGTGTTGCTCTACAGGCCTAAAGACTTACAAAAGAATGTAATGTTATTAGAAAAATATGAAGAAGGAGCTTTTCCAGATGGGGGAATTCTAACAGGAGGAAAATTATAATTGCCAGTGGATAAATGAGAGATACTGGATTAACTGATGATCTGCAATGGACTCATTTAAAAGATGCTAGAAGATCACTGTGAGAATTCCTTAAAGGATTCATAGGTGGATTCTATTATGTAGAATAAACTGAACTTCAGAAAGATGTCTGGATTATGAATTACAGTAAAATCTTTAAATATATTAGAATAAATTAAAATCAAATGGGCCACACACCTAAAACTCCACAAAATTTCTTTCAGTGTTTGGAAGAGTTAAATTTCATAATAATATTTTTAAATGTCCCCAAATGTCAGTTTTCATAGTTCATAACTTGATTTAATGTGAAAGTTTTCTTTCAAAAGCGAATAGTGCATAATCATTTTCCATAGAGTTTTCTATATCAAAAATATCTACTAAATTCAGTGCTATCTTACTTATCTCACTCCTACCTAGCCATACCTCCAGTTTGGATGGATTTAGTGTACAAATAAACCTATTTTCTTAAAAATGAGGCCAATACATAAGAAGAAAATTCTATTAGGGAAGAGCACCTATAATCTTAGCTGAATGATCTAAAAAAAATTACATCCACTTTTCATGAAATGAAAACCACAGGACTTCATAAATTCTTCCTTTGTGGAGGACAACCTGGTGTATCTGAAAGCATGATCCATCTGTACAACATATAAAAACAACTCAGAACAGGCACACAAGCCAGCCAAGACAAGGCGAGTTCCCACTGTGCAAACCTGAATCCCATGCAGACAATTCCAAGATTATTTATTGCACCTTGGTGTTACAGGGAATGAGAGCGACTAATTGTGCATAATCATTTTTCAAATGGCTTCCGCATCAAAAGTATCCATTAAATTCAGCACAACTTGATTTTTCTGGCTCCCAATCTATCCAAATCTGCAGTTGACGTTGATTTATTTTTCATGTAACCTACTGAGCCCTGCAATGTGCCCCGCACTTTGACAAATAATTCAGTCTCTAGCACAGACCTTCCGCATGGGTTTCCTTCTCCCAATTTTTTTTTTTTTTTTGTCGTCCGCGGGCCTCTCACTGTTGTGGCCTCTCCAGCTGCGGAGCACAGGCTCCGGACGCGCAGGCTCAGCGGCCATGGCTCACGGGCCCAGCCGCTCCGCGGCATGTGGGATCCTCCCGGACCGGGGCACTAACCCGCGTACCCTGCATCGGCAGGCGGACTCTCAACCACGGCGCCACCAGGGAAGCCCCCTTCTCCCTATTTTATAGATGAGTAAACCAAGGGCAAGAAACATTAAGCACCTTGTCCAAGGTCATACAAACAGTTAATGACTAGGCTGGGTTTAGAACCTCACTAAGTCTGACTTTAAAGCCTAGAGTATTTACACTGTAACATGCTGTCGCCAAGGAGTTTCTGTTCAAGGTACCTCTCCTTTTATACATCTTTACAAAATCAGAATGATTAGGCTGAACTCTTAGCTTTCTTTTATTCTTGTTCAGGAGATGAATGGGCTAATGAGCCTGGAATGACCAGTTAATGAAATCACTGGTGATTCAATGAAGACATTGCTGAGATATTTTACAGAATGACCAAATTCACTATATTTCATCACATTTTAAAAATTCTGCAAATATACGTGTACATAATTTTAGATAATTATGTAAATGAAACCCTCTTTCTTATCCAGACACCTATCTTCACCAGCAAACTCCTCCACATTCACTCTCCAACCCTTGGAAGTAGGTGGTTGACTTTTTAAGATACGTTTCTTTTTTGGTTTTTTTGGCTGCTCAGAGCAGCTTTTGGGATCTTAATTCCCCATCCAGGGATTGAACCCGGGCCATGGTAGTGAAAGCACAGAGTCCTAACCACTGGACCGTCAGAGAATTCCCACGGTACCTTTCTTATGATAGCTCCTCTCTCCCTCTTTTCCTTTTCATCTTCTCCCTAGGGAATAATGTCCCATGTTTACAACCTGGTAAATATCCTTCTATATTTTCCATGTTTATATAATTTTATGAAATACACACAAACATGAATATTCATACCTACCGTTATATATAACATCTGCAAATATAGAAAGGCATGTCCTTCTTTAATGAATATTGGATGGTGTCCTGCCTACTTTTTCTCCATCCTGCTTTTCTCACTAAACAATACTGAGGGAAAACCCCTCCAAGTTAACTAGTCTACACTTTGATTCAATATATTTGTTGGTTTCACCATGTTTACCAGTGTAGTAACAAACATCTATGTATGTGTGTTTTTATTTCTATAAAAGCATTCCAGGAGTTGAATTGTTAAAGATACAGTCTATGTAGTATTAATTTTAATAGATATTGTCAGATTGTTTTCCAAGAAGGCTGTAACTGTTCACATTACCAGCTGCAATGCAAGTGCCCTTTTTTCTGTTTTTCTGGCAAGACTAGTTCATTTTAAATTTGCCAGGTTGATGGGAATAAAGTGATGTATCACTTAATTTGCATATCCCTTGCTATTAGTGTATTTGGACATCTTTTCACAAGTTTTTTTGTCACATGGATTTAGTCTGCTCATTTTTTATGGAATTGTTTATTTTCTTTGCTCTCTAAGGATTTTTGTATATTCTAGATAGTAACCATATGTTCAATGAAGATACATGTGGGGTTTTTTTGTGTTTTATTTTTTTGTTTTTTTACAAAAGCCTATCGTTTATCTACTAACTATTTTTGAGGGATCTGGCAGAAATTTTAACTTTAATTTAGTTAAATAAGTCTGTCCTTCCTTTTAAAAATCTCTGTGTCTTTCTGTTTTGGTTAAAAAGTTCCCCTGCTCCTATGTTGTCAGTATTATCACCTAGATAATATTTTAAGATTATTGCTGCCTTAGTTTTTACATTTAGTTCTTTTTTTTTTTTTTTTTTTTTTTTGCGGTACGCGGGCCTCTCACTGCTGTGGCCTCTCCCGTTGCAGAGCACAGGCTCCGGACACGCAGGCTCAGCGGCCATAGCTCACGGGCCCAGCCGCTCTGCGGCATGTGGGATCCTCCCGGACCGGGGCACGAACCTGCGTCCCCTGCATCGGCAGGCGGACTCCCAACCACTGCGCCACCAGGGAAGCCCTACATTTAGTTCTTTAACTTAATCTGGAATTTAAAAAAATAGTGTAGGATAGAGAACACATTTTTTTCTTCTAGATGGATAGCAAGTTGCTGGCATTGTTTATTAAATAAACCATTCTTCCCTGTTATATTGAAATTTTAACTTTTGTTATATACTAAATTCATGAAAACACTGGCATCTTTTTCTGGAATCTTGTAATTTTGGATCCCATACTATCTCAGAAGCACAAGTGGCACCGATTTTCTGGCAGACTTTGTCACCTACCAAACATAAATTGAGTGTAACATGGAATAAGAGGTATGAAAATACAAAAGAGTGTGGTAACTTCTCCCATAGGGACTTACAGCTGTTAGGGGGTAATAGGCTGATATCATACACGTACATAACGTGTTAATCAACAATACCAGGTGTGATCTTTGATGGCCAGACAAAAATGTAGGAGAAACAGTTGGTGATTTATGGCTTCACATCAGAAGAAGTGAACACAGTATAGAGTGTAATGTGCAGAGTAAATTTGGAGCAAGGGGGACTGACGCATCCCTTGAAATGAAATTAGATGACTAATATCAGAATTCAGGAGTTCTGAATATCTGAGCACTCACACAGATTCCTCTCATTTTGTGGAGATAGGAACAATAAGAAAATATTTTTATGATGACAACATCATAGCTAATAACTGATATCAATTATCAGTGAAAAATGCATAATTTAAAAATAACATTCAACAGTGATGACTTGATTATTTACATTTTGGTCTTAAATATATTTGTTTATACTCTTTTTTTTTTTTTGTGGTACACGGGCCTCTCACCCCTGCGGCCTCTCCTGCTGCGAGCACAGGCTCCGGACGCGCAGGCTCAGCGGCCATGGCTCACGGGCCCAGCCGCTCCACGGCATGTGGGATCTTCCTGGACCAGGGCACGAACCCGTGTCCCCTGCATCGGCAGGCGGACTCCCAACCACTGCGCCACCAGGGAAGCTCTGTTTATACTTTTTTGCATTGTGATGATATTGCTTTAAAAATTCTAGTTTTATAGCATTAAAAAAATCATCCAAAAATCATAGACATCTCCCTGAATGGTGAGATACAACTAGTCTGCCCTCATCCACTTATGTAAAGTTCTATAGCACATAGGAATAGGAGAGGACAGGACTCAAGTTTGGTTTTTGGTTTTGTTTCTTTTCACTTACGATGTGTGAAGACTGCTGCCACTTGGTGGTAGAGGTATTCCATCATTACGCCATTAATAGATTTCACTAGAATAAGGTTTCATTACTCTGGATATTGGATAAGATCCTGCCAGGAGGCCTTCAATACCCTAAGGATAAGATGTGCTAAGTCCCCAAATTAGGTACAGCCGTCTTTGGGCAAAAATTTGAGGGTCTGTACTGGGTTTGAGGAGCCTTGATCAAGATATTTCCCGAGGGTGACAAACCCATAATTGCACTTATCAGCTTTCGGCTGCCTTGATTAATGCAACCTTCTGTGATTTATCACCCAGACTATTTTTAATCAGGGGCTCTCCTCATTGTAATAGACTAGAGATTTTCAGGAATGGCAATGCAGGCTTGTTTTATTTATTTGTTTGGTGAAATTTCCTGAGAACACATTACAGGCAAAAACACCCAGTCATTTTGTAGAGACCTGGGATTAGTTGATATCAGAATGGGATGTTTTCCACCCAACCTCCTTAATGTTTTAAAGGAAGTTTCTGATTTTTCCTCCTGTTACCCTCCAACCACCCTGCACCTATCCTGACATTCAAAGCATTTGGTTAAGGCAGTGTCCGCTAGATCACTCACTCCACTCTCCACTGTAAAGTTGCTATTTTTCCATTTCCATACTCTGCTCTTTAGAAATGAGTCGTTAAATCCAGTAAGGGGTTGGGTAGTTAGTTGTGTGTGTGTGGGTGATTG
Organism: Monodon monoceros; assembly: GCF_005190385.1. Classification (NCBI taxonomy): domain Eukaryota; kingdom Metazoa; phylum Chordata; class Mammalia; order Artiodactyla; family Monodontidae; genus Monodon; species Monodon monoceros. The sequence continues at coordinate 115,228,395 of NW_021703767.1, read as the reverse complement.
GCGGGGTGGGGGAGGAAGGGAGAATTAAGCTCTACCTCCTGGATGGAGGAATACCTGTGATGGTTTTGTTTGTTTGTTTTTGTTTTTGCGGTACTTGGGCCTCTCCCTGTTGTGGCCTCTCCCGTTGCGGAGCACAGGCTCCGGACGCGCAGGCTCAGCGGCCATGGCTCACGGGCCCAGCCGCTCCGCGGCTTGTGGGATCTTCCCAGACCGGGGCACGAACCCGTGTCCCCTGCATCGGCAGGCGGACTCTCAACCACTGCGCCACCAGGGAAGCCCCCAGTGATGGGTTTTGATCAAAGCAATACTTCAAGAAAATTAAATTGATAAGAAGCACTAGAGGGGAAGAGACTGTTTGGCTGAGAGATCAGTTACAAAATTCAAAGCCTGAAGAATTGAGGACCTGAACAAAAGCAGACATTTGGTGAAGCACACCTCGAAAACAATATCGTGTAAGTGAAAGAAACAAGTGATTGGAAATGGGGGAAGAATGAGAAAGGAAACCTCAAGCTATATTGAGGTTTTGATCCTGAGTAGCTGGGAAAAGGGAGATACAATAGAAAACACAGAAGATGGACACTTTTGGTTGGGAAATAGAGACTTTGGGGTTCCTGCGGGCATCAAGGTGGATACATTGAGCAAGCAATTAAAAATGAAATCACAAAACCATTTACCTCCTTGGGAAATTTGCTACCTTCTAGGGCCCATTCTATGACACAAGGCTGCTCTTTCCTGCTCTCCAATCATACTTCTAAGAAAACTGTTCACTTTTGGAGGAAACGCTCAGAATATGTTAGGGGTAGTGGCACAGGTCAGAGGAACACTCCTCTGAGAATAGATCTGGATCATTCCATCTGTCCTATAGATAAGGCTTGGTTCAGTTATCACCACCTCACTGTAAATCTAACTTTGCTGTGAAAGTTTGGGGCCTGTAATTACCTTAAGCATAGAACGTTCGGTGTTTCTCATTACCTATGTGAAGAGATAATCTGAAGATATTTGAGATCTAGCATTTCTCAGTTTGGGAAATGGTAACAGACAAGGAAACCCTCATTAGCATTTCCATTTTGCATTTCAAATGGAATGGGGGTGTGTTCAAAACTGAGCCTGCGTAAGCTTTAAAGCAGTCCTTAATTATATGTTTGGCAATGGCTGAAAGGCTGAGGAGTCCCTGAAATAAAGAAGAGTGTTGACTAAATATCTACGCCTTTTGAGGGTGGATGGGAGGAATGCTGGGAATCTTAAAATCTCAGGGTGGAAGGAGACTGCAAAAGGTGATTTATTCTTTTCCATCCCTGCACCACGGTGAGGATAGGAGAGAGGTGAGGGCAAGGGGGAGGGGGAAGGCTATGAAAATGGTCCCAGAGTGATGGGGCTCTGTCCTCTTTTAAATGGCCATCTTACTAGGAGACCTATAGCCCTCCTGGCAGGCTGCTCCAGCATCTACTGACTGATGGCCGGAATTCATTTCTCTCATGTCACCCAAATAGCTCAGAGTTAATAACTCATTCTGTTTGTGCTGTTAATGATAAACCACTTGTAAAGACTGGTTTAATTTCTAAAAGATACAGTGCAAACTATGAGATGGAAGTGTCAGGTACAGAGACTTTGTGAATGCTTTCTTATTTCTTTCTTACCCTTCTTTTTGTCTTACACAAACTTTTTTTTGCTTCTTCCTCCCTTTTCCTCGTTTATCATCTCATTTATCACTTACAGTGTTACGTTCTGTTTGTGTTAATAGCAGGATAATATCAAATTCAAAGCCTTTAGCAGTATGCTTTTTTATGAATTTAGAAATTAAAGTAAATTTCTGAATATCTTGAAATAGCCAATATTTCCTAGAAATATCTAACATTAGAATGTTTCTAATATTAGAAACATTCTAATATTAGAATGCTTATTTGCTATTAAAAACTTTTCGTATAAATTGCCTGGATTAAAAACAAATGAGGGGCTTCCTTGGTGGTCCAGTGGTTAAGACTTCGTCTCCCAATGCAGGGGGTATAAGTTTGATCCCTGGTTGGGTAGCTAAGATCCCACATGCCTTGTGGCCAAAAAAACATTGCTTCATAAACATAGAGGCAATATTGTAACAAATTCAATGAAGACCTTAAAAATGGTCCACATCAAAAAAAATCTTAAACAAACAAACAAACAAACAAAAAAACAAATGAGAAAGATTTCCTGAGAAAATTGTCTTTATCGTATAACATTCTATCCACATCCTGCGGCCACTGGCCACCCACATCCTCCTACTCTCACCAACCCACCACTGTTTCCCATTTCTCATTGTTCTCTCCCCTTCATTCTGCTCAGCACCTCCTTCTGGTCCAGCCACCACCAGACACCTATCTTCTCCTAGTATCCTCCTCCACACTCACTGTCCAACACATGAAACTTCACATTTTGTGTTTTTCTCATGCCTTGCATTTTCATTTGCACTTGTTATTACCTTTTCCTTCCTGACCCTTTCTGGGGTGATTATTAGAGCATGACTCTCTCCTCACTCAGCGGCAGAATATAACCCGCCATCCACTTCTCCTAAGAAATGCAATAGTGATTAAAATGAAGCAAAACAGTTATAAGAGAGATTGCGTGTAGGATATATAGTTCTATCAATCTAGACCTGTGATTATTAATCCTTTCTGAGTCATGGGGCCCTTTGAGAATCTGCTGAAAACTAGGAACTTTAGAAGAGTACACACAATTGTATACATGTACAAATCAGGGTGTGTGGATCCCTGACACTAGGTTAGACGCTTCTTTTCCAGGTGAGCTAAATTATCTCTTGGATTAAGACTGGTTGGCTTCTGTTCATGGTCCCTGAACAGCATCGTTTCTGGGGTTCTGGACCTAATCTCACTGAGCCACTTCCGAATGTTAAGCCCACAAAACATGATGGAAAACAGCTTAAGAACACCACCCAAGAAACTTGTGATTTTATCAAAGAAGAATTATCGTTGAGGAGTGTGGCCACTGACTCACACTTCCTTCAGTTTCAGAAACCCCTCTTTCTTTCACTACCAGGAAACCGGGCCAGGCACACTCCCGAGGGTTAACTTTGTTCCTTCAGAGAGCTGCAGGGTTGACACCTAAGGTTGACTTTCGCCTTCTGGGGGTCTTGCCTCAACTACCACTTTCTCGGTGAGGCTACCCTATTTTAGAATGAAAAGGACTCCCACTGCCCACACAACACCCTATTTCTCCTCCTTGCTTTACGTTCCCTTATAGCACTTTCCAAATCTAGAATACTCTGTAGTTTACTTCTTTTATTGCCTGTCTCCACTGAATGAGAGAATGTTCTGTTTTGTTCACTGGCCTATCCTCAGTCCCTAGAATAATGCTTGGAGTATAGGAGATACTCAGATATTTGTTGAATGAGTAAATGAACAAAGAGATGAATGTATCCCTCTTTTCATTGCCTACCAGGAAGCTCGGGATAAAATTTTCAGTTGATTGATATAACGAGTATAGAATTTTGTGGTATGCGTTTTCTATATTCACCTTACTTCTGGCTTCATTTTATTTTTTCCATCCTTTTGTGCCCTTTCCCTCATTTTCTCAGTCACATATTTCGTACTTTTTGTGTATGTGTTATATATAATTTTGTCAGCTCCTTCAAATCTGTTTTAAAGGAGGCATGGAATTAATGCAATTTTTTTTCTTTGTGCACTGTTATCTCCTCTCTTCACTTTTTTGTCTATTTGTATATTTTAAAATGTTTCTCCCACAATTTTCTACTCTTCACTATTTTCCTTTTTTTTAACCATGTTTTCTTTATATAGAACCATGTGTCCTAACATGTAAGTGAATGTGGTAGTCTGTAGATAGATAGATGATAGCTAAATAAATAAATAAATAATACATATATATATATATATATATATATATATAGAGAGAGAGAGAGAGAGAGAGAGAGAGAGAGAGATGATAGATAGAGATCCCTGAATTTGTGTTATTTTGCATACATGTGGTTTTTGGAGGACAAATTTGTGAATGTTTGTCTTTCTGGAAAGTTTCTTCAGACATGAAGAGACATATGTAAATCTGTAGTAACAGCTGCACGAGAAATATAGTAATAAGTTCTGCACAGTGAAATTTTTATTTCTAAGCTTAACTGAAAATAAAATCTCCTTTTCTAATATTCTAGTGAAAATGATCATTCAAAGGGCTTCGTCTCCTCACATGACTCAGTGAGGTGTGTTTCTAAAAATGTTTCCACCGAAGTGCCCATAATGGCAGAAGGAGAAAGCAAGTGTACGCCAGCAGGACTTTCATTTTAAGACTTGTATTTTCTCTTAAAAATACATATGAAGTTGGCTTTCTATTACATTTTATATAAGGATAATATTTTAAATTATTTATCATTGAGAGTAATGGGCTGTCCCTGAGCATGGATCAGGTAGGTTCTGGACTTGCATTACTGACCTGGCACATCGCTAGAGAGAAAGTCTAGGGTTTAGGAATTCCATGGAGATCGAGAATATCAGCAACAGAAGATGCACTGCCTGTTATAATTCTTATTTTTAAGTCTCTGAATACTTCTACTATTTGAAGATAATTTTTGAAAATTTTCTTTAACTTGATAAAATCCTTCTAGGTCCAGCACCTATGTTGCCTCTTCCATGACCATGATCCTTTATCTAATTCCCACGATGGGAAGTAATGGCACCTTCTCCTGAAAAGTAAACGGACTGATAATATTCACCGAGATCCTAAAATGTAAAAGAACTGACTGTGGAATATGAAGGAGGGGTGCTAGCACATATTGAATTCCTATAATATAACAGCATGTTCATAAACGGTCTTACTTAATGTTTGCACTGATTCCATGAGATTTCTAATGTTATTCTCAAACAAGAAAGTATAGGCTAGAGGTTGAATAACTTGTCCTGACTCACACTGCTAGAAAGTGGCAAAGATATTTAGAAGTTTGAGTTTGTCTAGTTTCAAAATCCATAATTTTTCACGGCATTGAGGTCACCTCTTTGGTCTCGATAGCATTTGCCTCTCTTAAGGAGAGAAAAACAAATGCACCTGTTAATTCTAAAAATAGAAATGTTAATCAGCATTGATACTGATTTTGTGTTTTAGTATGTTTTATCAACAAAGAAATCACTTTGTAAGCCAGTTGTATTTCTTTGCAACAATTTTTCTCTATGCTGTTTTCTGTTCACAAAGAAGTATCATGTCACCAAAGAATGAAGAGTTGGAATAGAAGAAACTGTTACTTTATGACAGCCTGAGTTACTACCAGACTCCTTACATCTATCTGGAATTGGCTGAAAGTTGAGTAATGCATATAACATATTATATACATTATTATATATACACATATGTTTTCTGTTGTTTTTCAAGTGTACGAAGAGACTATTCCCAGTTATAAATGCAAATTCAATTAAACATTTTACTGAATTCAGAGTAGCTTCTGGACCTTGAGTATTTTCCTCATTCAATGAATATTAAAGTATAACTGATAACACAGATACAACCAAAAATTTTATTTTATTTTAGAAAGAGGTTTTAGTGCTGATAAAGGTCATCAGGGACTCCTAGAATTTTTCTAAGGAGGAATGTTTTTCCATGTGGTTTTCAGAAGTACACTAAATTTACTTTCGTACTACACTGCATTTTATCTATCTCTGGAAACATTTTAAAGTACACGGTGGATTTAATCCCATTAATCTTTGGAAATACGATGAGTGGTTCAGTTTCTGATTTTCATAATCAGCTCTTCTAACTGTAAGATATTACTGCCTTATAGGGACATCTGCTGGTAGATAAATAAAGGTCTGGAACAATAAAATACTGCCTTCTCGGTGTTTGCCAGGGCATCACTCTGAGGCTGTAGCCTTCCTTGTGTGCATCTGCTTCAGATAGTGCATGGCTGTTAAAATCCTAAATTTTCTATCATTTCACGGTCCAATTCTTCTCAAGTCACATAAAAATTGCCTTTATTACACATATGCCTTGTTCCCACAACAGATTCACACATGTATTTAATTTTTTTTTTCCAGACTGACCGTATATTATCCTGAAAACCTCAGGCTTTCTGGAAGCTTATGCGCTCAGAGGCAGATGGCATGAAAATTGTAGCCCTTGGAGTGCACGCTCTCCACTATAAGCCATCACCTGTTCTGCTACCTGCCTTGGATTTCCAGATCCGCGTGAAACATGCAAGGAAAAAGAAAAGCCACTCTCTTTCAGTTCCCAAGTTGCAGAAACAAAAGTAAAATAAATTTGATAATGTTATAAATGTCTTAAACTTCCAGCCTCTAATTTTTTTACGAGATGGGGGAAAAGCATCTTAATGATTTTATCAGTAAGTTGAAACGCTCCTCTTCCACTCTGCCACACAGTGTTTTCCAGCAATAATTAACTGCAGCTAATTAATTATCACCTTTCACTTGAAAAAGAATTACCTGATGAAAGTAAAGCAACTGGTAGTATTATTTCTACTAAACTTAACCATCACCACCAGAAGGATGAAATAATTTATTTTCTTGTGGTGTTTCACTGAACAAGGATCACCTTCATACTCCATCTCTGGAAAAGCAGAACCGTGTTAAATCATATATTGTAGACTTAAAATTAAATTGCCCATAAAAGTCAATATTACCAAGAGTACACTGTAGCAGCTTATTCATGCCACTTCTTTAAACTCACTGAATCTTAATGTGCAATGTGACGGAAAATAATCATCATGGGCCTTCCCAGTGCTTTCTTCTCTGTTGTTTATATATGTGTATTTTTAAAGCAAGTAGAAGATTGTTTCATCAGTTAAGGCCCTCCCTGCCAAAAGAAACAACATAATCATAAACTAATTACAACTAAATAATAGCACTGCACATTTTGACAGGTTAAAGCACATTCAGTTAAGAGCTGAAAGCTCAAGAAAGAGAATAACAAAGCTACTCCTCTCACAAAATCCTCAAATGCCAATATGGGAAATAAACTCTTCGAGGGTTTTCACCAACCATGCGTCTTTTTCGCTCTTGCTCTTATTGTGTAAAAAGCATTTGGATTTATATTAACATTTTACAATAATTCACTAAGTGATCCACTTACTTTTACTGATTTTAACCAATCATAAATCATAGAATCTACTGACATTCACAGTTTCAACATGCTGAAATCATCATTTTGGCTGTTGCCCCCATTGCTAATGAAGCAGCAAGATACACACGGCGACTCTCAGATGTGAAAAGAATAAGGAAAACCAAGGCAAGAGAGGAAAACCAGTGTTTCAAAATGTAATCTAGTTCATTCGAAAAGCCAAAAACAAAACACAAAGACATACCTGAAATGGCATGTTAATAATATTGTCTCTGAAGGGCCTCATACCTTAATTGAAAATAATTTTGATAAGATTAATGCAAAATTAAAATTGTCTAGTTTATGATCTCTTAACAATGACTCAAATATTTTTGACTATATCAGTGTCTGATTGTTCCCAATCTCCTCACACGTATTCCATCAAAATTCTGAAAAGAAAATGAAAAGAAAAAAATAGAGAATCTCTTTCTAAACCCTGTCCTTTAGCAAACTCATAAAAGGATAATTAAAGAATAGGTTCTCCAGTGTTGTAGGTACTATAGACTGTTAAAGCTCAGAAAATGTGACTACAGAAGGAATCAGTACACGTTAAACAGCGTGAATGTAGGTATAGAATATCAAGTTACTGTTATTTTTAATTTAGTTATTGTAGCCATAGAACATTTCCCCCTTAACTCTACTATCATGAAACTTCACACTAGACTTATAAAGTTGGCCAGTTTGCTGCTAGAGAAATGAGGAAAGAGAGGGCACGCAGCAAAGACTATTAAGAGGTTTTGTACTAAACATTGGAAACCAATTACAATATAACAGAAGTAGTAGGTCATTTAATATATTAGTTTTTGCAACTTGGGTATGGAGCAATAATATTTGTTCAACACATGACTACATTTTTCTTGTGAGAGACAAATGAATCATTATTTAGCAAACATCAAAAGGGAATTCAAAAGGAAAAAACATTAACATCAGAAGGTGGAATGAGTTCCACGCATTAAAGGGTGGTATTAGTATTGCAAACCACAAAAAAATGTAGAAAAAATTTAAATTATTTACCTTTCTAGTTCAGCACAAATGTCCTACAGCTAATTATCATGAGATGTTGCCTGGAAATTAACCAGTCATGTTGTGTTTCTATCTCCAGATTTACAATTAGTAATGCTATTAATGTGGTTCCTGTACTTAGCGTTACTAATTATATTGCTATGAACTAATGGTGTTAAAAATAGCAATAGCCATCAAACTACCAATTAATGCTTAATGAGAGCATATAAACCCTGGCATTGTAATGAATTTCAAAATTATTGTTGCTTGTGTTCCTCTTGTAATCGTGCAAAAATGGGTGTAACCAGTAACCACTGAAGTAGGGCATTGATTGAAAGCATAGCTACCACATCTTTGCAGGAAAATCAAGAAATAAATAGCTCCTTGAAGGAATATATATTCCATTTTACCCTTAGAATTCAACCCACTGGTTTCAGGGAGGAAGAATCTTTCCTGGATACACAATATAAAAAACAACTGAAATACAATTTGCAGAGATGCTGTTTGAAATCCATGAATAAAAAAGGAAACATTTAAAAAAATTTTTTGAAGAGGAACTTTTATGGAGGAATCATTCAACAAATCATCTCTCCTAGAATTATATAAGGCAGAATATCCCAGAAGTTCAGTAGGTACCAGAAGGTAGATTTAAGATTGGAATACCCTATATTAGCTAGGATAGGCTAGGTTATGCTGCAGTAACAAACCCTGTCAGTGGCTTAACACACAAAATTTTATTTCTTGCTCACATTTTATGTCCAGCACAGTCACTTAGGGACTACTGCCCACTACAGTTACTCAGGAACCCAGACCTAAGGATATTCCTCTCTGTCATGCACTCCTATTATCTTCAGAGGGAACTGGGACAATGGTGCTCCCTCTATTACTTCTATGCAGAAGTGACTTATGTCACTTAAGATGTTATTTCATTGGAGAAAACAAATTATATGACTATGGGGCTTCCCTGGTGGCGCAGTGGTTGAGAGTCCGCCTGCTGATGCAGGGGACACGGGTTCGTGCCCCGGTCCGGGAGGATCCCACGTGCCACGGAGCGGCTGGGCCCGTGAGCCATGGCCGCTGAGCCTGCGTGTCCGGAGCCTTCGCTCCGCAACGGGAGAGGCCACAGCAGTGAGAGGCCCGCATACTGCAAAAAAAAAAAAAAAAAAAAAAATTATATGACTATGTCTAAGTTCAAAGTGATGAAGAATGTTACCCAGAAAAAGAATTACTGAAATGCTAGTGCACCACCTCATATGTTTTAGTTCTCTGGCACTGTTTTAATGAGTATAGAAAGGCTATGTCTATGGAGAAATTCACTGGAGAACTGCATAGTGGTGGGGGAACATGGGTAGAACACCAATATACCTCTTTTAGTTTACAGAAATATGTTCTTTGATTTTGTCACTAAAAAGTCATTTCCAACAATGGGTTAGTGAGATTACCCTATTAGTATACAGTGTTGCAGTATATTAAATGCAAATGTATCTTTTCCACTTCAGAAATGCACTTTAATATTTCATCTTGACATTAGCCTTTTTAACCCTTGGTCCTAGTCAAAACCATGCTGTATTTCAAGAATAGGAAAGAGCAGAAGTTACCATAAAATGGAGTAAGAAAAAGAATTATTTAGCCAGATAAGAGGCTAATGATGTGCACGTGTATGTGTGAGTATATTCTCAAACCAGCACAAAAGTATGCTTACATCATCCACACTAACAGTGGCAATGAGATACTGAAGAAAACTAAAGAAGACACTAAGAAAAATCACAGGGCTCAACTACAACGTTTACCGATCTACACTTTAATGCAGGAAAAGAATAAAAATATAGCATGCATATTAAAGTAAGGATATGTATCAAAACCCAAGATTGCCTCACAGCAAGGGGTCAAAAGAGGCTCACTGTGGACTCCAATTGTCCTCCCTCTGCAGGGCCCTCCTGGATGCCCTTTCTCTATGAAATCAGGAACCTCTGACATGGGTATAGAACACCTTGGAAACCGGACCCCGAAATGGAATCCCAGTTGGGGCTTCAAACACTCCACTGGTCAGGCAGTCACATCATTGTTGTATAATCAGACCAGATAGCAAGCCCACAGGCACCAAAACCAGGTGCAAACCACAAATATTGTTGTTATCAATAAACTATACGTACTGACAAGCTGGTACAAACTGCCCCGGAACTTGTCTCGGAACCACGGTTATAAACCAATACTACTAATCAGGCCTGTTTCATGTACTGGCTAAGGATCAGTGTCATGAAGTGATATCTCCTATAAAACAGCTCAGGCCAACACCAGGCCTGATGGAAGTAGCCCTCACAGCACAACATCCAAACAGATTTCACAAAAAGCTAAGCATCTGAACTTATAAGGAGAACTACATTATTAATAGATCAATTTGCAATTGCAATTGGGGCTTAGGGATAAATATACCTCTGGGTCGGGGGCATATTTGGAATACCTAAGGTTATTTTCAAAATTCACCGCACCCTAGCTAGCCCAGCCCTCTCTGAAACTTAACCATAGTCATTGCTGGGCTGTGACTTAGATACTGCGGAAGATATGTTTTAGGCCCACTTTCTGTTTCAGTTACTATCCCCCTGTGTGTAACATATTGCCCCACAATTCAGAAGCTTAAAACAATCATTTATTAGACTTGCTGAATCTGTGCTTTAGGAATCTGCAAAAAGCACATGGTAGTGGAAGATCTACTCCACTATGCTTGGGGCCTCAGCTGGAATCATCTCAAAGGCTCCTTCACTCACAGGGCTGATGGTTGCTGCTGGCTGTCAGTGGGGACCTCAGCTAGGCTCAGACAGAACATATACACCTCTCTTTGTGGTCATTTTTTTCACAGCAGGCAGGCTCAGATTTCTTACATGGTACCTCAGGGTTCCAGAGGTGAGTGCCCGAAGAGATGGGAAGTAGAAGTACCAGTTTCCTAAACAAATACCACGTGCTAACACATATATATGGAATCTAAATAAATAAATAAATAAATAAATAAATGGTCATGAAGAACCTAGGGGCAAGACGGGAATAAAAACACAGACCTTCTAGAGAATGGACTTGAGGAAATGGGGAGAGGGAAGGGTAAGCTGGGACAAAGTGAGAGAGTGGTATGGACATACATACACTACCAAACGTAAAATAGATAGCTAGTGGGAAGCAGCCACAAAGCACAGGGAGATCAGCTTGGCGCTTTGTGACCACCTAGAGGGGTGGGATAGGGAGGGTGGGAGGGAGACTCAAGAGGGAGGATATACGGGGACATATGTATATGTATAACTGATTCACTTTGTTATAAAGCAGAAACTAACACGCCATTGTAAAGCAATTATACTCCAATAAAGATGTTAAAAAAAAAAAAAAGAAGCACCAGTTTCCTAAAGCCAGGGCTTGGACACCGGTCCAGCATGACTCCCACTGTGCTCCAAAGCAGTGTGCCAAAGCAGTCTCGGAGCCCAGACTCAAGGGGACAGTACAGGACACAGAACTCCCCACAACTCAGTGCGAGGAGTGCCAAAGATTTCGAGGATTATATTTTAAAACTAGGACATCTGCCTACAATAAAATGTTTTCAATATTTAGCCTATAGTCCAATTTCTTTTCTATTTCCCGAGATATCTAGTGTGAAACCAGCATAGTTGCTTTCTTTGGAAGTTTGTAATTAGAGTTCCCCAAGCAGCTTTTTTTTTAAAGCTAGGGAGTAGCAAGAGTGGGCAGATGACAGGGCGTGTGGCAAGTTCCACAATAAGTCCTTGAGAAAAGTTACTGACAACTTCCAGGACAAGAATGGAAATCCAATTTTAGTATTAGTAGGAAACCATAGCTAGTGAAAACTGTTCATTTATTTAATTAAAGTCTCTTTTAGAGAAAGAGCAGGAAAATTCAATGATCATGATTTGAATTTATTTATCTAGCAGAACACTAACAGACAAGTCTAAAATGGATAATATTCACGTTGTGACCATCGATTTTTTTAGAGGGAGCCATAAACTGTCAGTGGTTGTTTTATTGTTATTACATATAAACTGGTTCAATCATAAAAGTTGTTCAAATAACCTGGTTCTATCATAAAAGTTGCTAAAATAATAAAGATAGAAATGTTTATTTAGCTACAACTAGCAGTTAAAGCCTTCAGATATATTTTCAAATTCTGATGCCATTGAATTTTTCTACACTCAGGAAAGAAGATATTATAATTTGAAGGAGAATGATAGTGTATATACTGATTCCATCATTGTAAACTATAACCATATCTAAATTACTGTAAAAGTCCACTTTAACTAAAGAATGCAAAGTAATAAATGCTATTGCCTTTATATTTAAAAGTACCTTACTCTAGTTTGAGTTTCATCACTAAAAAAATAAATCCAATATGATCCTACTGATTGATATCCTAATCAAATTCCATTTAAGACAAGCACAGGAAATGATAAATGAACTTCTATTAGCTCTTACACAGGAAATTTGGAAGATACTTGACTTATTTTTACCAACTAATATTTTTTCGCACAGGCTCAACGGCCATGGCTCACGGGCCCAGCCACTCCGCGGCATGTGGGATCTTCCCGGACTGGGGCACAAACCCGTGTCCCCTGCATCGGCAGGCGGACTCTCAACCACTGTGCCACCAGGGAAGCCCCCAACTAATATTTCTTATAGAAGGTTACTAAGTATACTGAATGGGATGACAGTTTTCTGAGGTTGACATTTGTCTTTTCATTGGCTGCTTCCAGGGTTCCTTCCAATGAACTGATTGGCTAGGAGTTGCTCCTTATTTTCCTCCACACATTTTGTGTATTATCTTCAACACTTGGCAGTTGCCTAATGGGTCATTCCTCCCAGATAAAGAGCACTACTCTTTAGGCAAGGCTATAGGTATAGCGGATCTAAAGTGTTTATTTTTATTTTTCCTTATATTTAAGTTTGAATCATTCCACACTTTTCAAGGCAGAAGAAAATGACATACTCCTACATAAGATATTGATAATTCTACAATGATATGCTAATAAGATGTGTCTCCAACTTAAAATAAAACATTAAGCCTTGGAAATGAGAAGAAAAATCTATTTATAAAAGCAAAAAAAAGTATCAAAAAACTTCAGAGAAGTTTCATAAACTTCAGAAAAGTTTCGTAAAAACAAGGTATAGATAGTACCTATGAGAAAAAAAGCTGTAAACTTTTATTAAAGAATGTAACCATGTTTCTTTATTTTTTTTAACTTTTGAATTTTATTTTATTTATTTCTCTTGTATACAGCAGGTTCTTATTAGTTATCTATTTTATAAATGTTATTGTATAAAGAATATAACCATGTTTCTTAATGAGAAGATTTTATATTTTAAAAGGTTATATATGTATATATATGTATATATATGTTACAACTGGTATGCTACAATTCGTAAGAAAATTATATTGAAGCTGACAGAATTATACTAAAATTCACAAATAAAAATAAAAATATAGACAAAAAAGTTTTGAAAAAGTAAAACGTGGGAGAGTAGGGATCTGATGCACCTTACCTGATACCAAAACATACCATAAAGCTATTGCAGTAAACCACAGTTTTAAGCACCTAAATAACAAAATAAGCCACTGAAACCAAATGAAAAATCCCCAAATGGAAAATGACATTTAGGAAAACATGGCATTTTACTTCAGAAGTATTATAATGGTCTATCCTTATAGAATAAAAAAGTTAGAACCATTCAAAAAATACTCCAAATATAATAAAGTTCTAAACTTTAGACTAAAAGTTAGAAAAACACTAAGAAATATTTTTTCAACTTAGAATAAAGAAAATCTTAAAGCAAATAATGAAACTCAAAAACAATAATAGGAAAGAATTTTTATGACTAAATATGAACTTAAAACTGCATATCACGAAAACCATAAATAAAACATCTGAAACCATATGACAAAAAGTGAATATCTATAAGGTGACAAAAGTCCATACACATTGATAAGGAAAGGATTCACATAAGAAGAAATGCACATGAATAATGAGCATAAAATAAGATTCTCAACCTCACTAGCAATCAGGAAACTACAGAGTTAAATAAGACAATGTATACTTTTTTCACCCACTGAATTAATAAAAATTAAAAGAACAATAATATGAAGTAAGAGTATTTCTGGTAGGAGTGCAACTTCATAAAACCTCTTTATAAAATAATATAACATTATAAATAAAAATAAGACATAGACGTTCCTTGAACCCGAAGTTACTTAAAGGAACATAGGCTGGAGGAAGCACAGTGATGCCAGTGCACAGGGAGATATGGAGGCCTGAGTTTGTTGCAGTTTTGCTTGAGTATTAACAAATACTGGAAAATAACAACAACAATAATGACATAATGGCTTTCATTATGTCACTTACAAGAGAAAGGGTGAAGAGCCTCCCGAAGACCCACATAATGGAATATCAGGTAGTTATTTGAAAGAAAGTCAGAGCTCTTTATATTGACTTGCAAGGGTGTCCATGATATATTGAAAAAAAAGCAGTTTCACAGTAATTCCTCTAGCAGGATCCCATACCTGTCTAACAAGAGAAGAGGAGAACGGAAATATATATACATATATATATATATATATATATATATGAATACATTTGTATAAGCTTAAAAAACGACATGTAAGTATCACGAGAGTTAGTTACTTTGAGGGGTGGGGTCTGGGGGCTGGGATGATTAGCAATTTTTCTTTATCTCTTATTTATTTCCCTAAGCATCCATTGTTTTGTAATTAAAAAAAAAACTCATAAGAAATAGAGTGCCTTGAATTCAGTTTTAAAAGCAAGTTTACTTAATACACTATAGTTATTCTAGTTTTTGCACAGAGTTTTCTCACCCCAGGTTAAAATAAAATTTAAAAAAATCAAAGGATTTGTATTTTGCAGTGACAAACCTTTTCCTCCATGCGCCTGGTAAAGATGAACGCAGGTCAAAATAACCGCTTCTAATTGTATGTGCAAAGGACATTTGTGCTCTTGAGAGCATAGGGGAAGCAGATATTTTGGCATGTTGTGTTACTGTACGTTCTTAAGTTGGATTACTGAATACCCTACGTATAAGTCACCTATTACACAGCCTGGGCTTCTTTTGCCTTTGTTCTGTGTTATTGCTCTGAGAAAAGTTACTGATGCTTTCTTATCTCTTCCCAACTTCAGGAGAAGCAGAAGGTAGACAGAAGTTAATGGTCATGTATAGAGCATGATGTTCTAAAGAAAATAAATAATCAGGAAAGAAGAAGCCCTCCCAACTAGAAGGTAATTTCAATGGATGCTATTATAAACGCCTGGAGGTGTGTGTGTGTGTGTGTGTGTGATGTATGTGTAACTTCTTGTGTGTTTTTTCAAGTTCGGTGAATATGACAAAAGTCACTCAATGTATTCCATCCTTTTATTCTGCAAGACTGTGGAACAATGTGTGATCTCTAGAGCTCTTGGGGCAAGAAGAATCTCTGTCTTCACTACATTTTATATCCCAAATAAAAAATAGTGCATTTAATACTAAATGGATAGCTATATAAAACTGAACCAAAGTGTTTGATATACACAAATGAACTTGTGTCTTCTATATGTAGAGAGAGAAACTATAGGCAGAGGGAGAGTAGATATCCATCATTGTCTTGGGTGCAGAGTGAGGACTGGGTAGTTCCCATTGTCTGAAGCTGAGAAAAGTAGGTAGTTGAGTAATAGGCGAATTATTTATTCCACTATTTACATATTAGAATACGCGATCCAGGCTGACTAGTAAAAGTCACTATACTAGTCCAGGAGGTTTCACACAGGCCTGAAGCCTGGGCCAGCTGAGGGCAGCTCCTGGAAAACAGACTTCGTTTCACACACGAACGTAGAAATGACTGAGGAATGTGCTAAGGTTATTTTGCTCTTGAACCTGGGAGCAGGCAGGCGTGCTTCCAGAGTCCCTGTGCAGGTGGGCGGAGTTCTCAGGAGGATATAAAATCTCTGAAAAAGTGAAACAGGGAGGGCTCCTAGCACCTGAAGGCTTCCTCACAGTAAACAGGTGGTTTACTGAGGACGTGATTGTCCCTCTGGGATCTGAGGGTCTGCAAAGCAGCTCCTCCCTGGGAGCACACTGTGTTAATGCCTGCTCTACTTAATCTCTGCAAAGGCATCTTCATCTTGTATTATTAAAGAAATTGTATGTCTTTAGGATGCATCTGTTGGTGTCCTTCTGTCAATCGCAATACTCATTGTGACAGTAATGCATTTATGACATGAGCTTTTAAGAACATATAAAGAACGTGATTTATGTACTAAGTAAGCTGAACAAATAATCATTAATTTTTAAAAATGGTTTGTTTTCTAAGCCTAGTAATCAGCTGGCAAAATTCCTGTTTTTATGTGCACGAGCCAGTACAATTATATTTACAACTAGGATGTTATTCAAAATATTTAACAGCTAGTATGGCATGGACCCTACAGAACAGATGCCATCCATAAACAACTAGTACTGATGGGTAGCATTTGGATACCAGTCCTATTTACAACTACCTGTGAATAATAAGCACAAAAATAAAAAAATAAAAATGTGAATTAATCAGTGACTGGTTATATAAATGTTTTTCTGGCAGGTTCTTAAACAGCCAAGAGACACTGCTAAAATAAATAATGACTGTACTAAATTACTTGTCTCTTCCCTCAGAATTTCCAATACAAATAGAATTGACGGTAGTATGTTGGCAGCGCCTGGGAGAAATACAGCAGTATTGATGCACTTAAAATTAGGAATTTGAATATTACTAAGCTTATTTGTTTATTTGTATGTGTATTTATTTATATCTCACTTGTTTTGTAAACTTTGGAGAGATGGTAAAATCTGACTAATAAGAACTTCACTGACTGCACTTAATAATTCTTGAAAACACTGAGTAAAACATGGCATAACTTGAGATAAGTATATTTGTGTTATACTGAGAAATATGCTCTATTAAGTACTGCATTTATAAATGATATAATTTTATCTATTATTGCTCATTTAAAACTAGTGCAAATGATGTTCAGCAAAGTTAGGCAAACATCTTTACAAATATTTTATAATTTTCTCCATCCAGTCATGTCATACCCCTTATTTTCATCTATATTATTTTGCTGTACATGTAGCAAATATCTAGTAAAATTTCGAGCCCCAAACCATTTTGAGTTAAATTTTTCAAAAAAAGTAAATAATATCATTGACCATGTTCTTACTTCCATTTGTGTTTTCCCCAAAGGTAAAAGTGAAATATTCCAGTTTGATCTCTGTATCTACATAATCCTTGACTTCTTTATTAATCACACAAACACTGGGCTAATTAAAATAACATTTTATGTAGCATATTCTAACTAATTCCAGAATCACAGAATAGTAGTTTGCATCATAAGAGGAAGATATTTCATCAAACAACTGGGTAAGTCTTCATAGTTGGGCATTTTTACTGCACCTCTTTAGAAAATGCAACTATTGGTCAATTTTAAGTCCCGTGAGTCCTGAAGCAAATTGTCTACATTATTAAATCTCTGTCTTTCACTGATGTCTCAACTTTATCTTAATAAATTTGAGTTTATAATTACAGTTTATTTTTTATGTTGTTCTTCACGTCAATTTATACTATCTAATCTTTCTATTTCTACATTATTTTGCCATTTGTCACAGAACTGGTATTTTCATTACCTGTATATGAGTTTGTGGTCAAACTAAGTCATTCATATATGATGTATGGATCTTCTTAAAATATAGAAAAATGGTACAGATGAACCTATCTGCAGGGCAGGAATAGAGACATAGACGTAGAGAACGGACATGTGGACACAGGTGGGGAAGGAGAGGGTGGAACGAATTGGGAGATTAGCATTGACATATATACACTACCATGCGTAAAATAGATAGCTAGTGGGAAGCTCAGCTCACTGCTCTGTGACAACCTAGATGGGTGGGATAGGGGGTGCAACGGAAGGGAGGTCCAAGAGGGAGCAGACATACGTATACATATAGCTGATTCACTCCTTTGTACAGCAGAAACTAACATAACTTTGTAAAGCAATTATACTCCAAAAATATACATATGCATGTGGCTCTTCTTAATTAAAATAAATATTTTTTGTAGGAAGTTACATAAGTTGTCTAACTCCTTGAACTTTAAGAGACATACAAAATACACACTATCACATTGAATAAGTTTGGCATGACATCTGTGTTTGAATTTAACCTTTGGATTCAATGATCTATTCCCATTGTAATCCATATATATGGACATGTCAGCAAATGTTCATGATCAGAGAGATCATTATGTATATCATATTCACATTACACATTTACCTTTCAAATAGGTCATGTGGAAAGAAGGAATAATAACATGAGTAAATAAAACCTATGTGAAATAATACAAAATATTCATCATTGCCAATAGTTCCAATTTCTATCTTACCAAATCCTCTCCAAAATTGTTAGTAAGCAGCCACATGGACAGACTCAAAGGTCATACCCATGCCTTGCCCAAGCTCTAGAGGAAGTGCTAATGAGCACAAAATTAGCCAAAAGTTGGCAGCAGTTAGAAGGAAGAGAAGCAGGGGGCCTGTGGACGATTCACCAACTAATCAGCTTCTGAATAATTGGAATTAGGCCACCATCATTTTAAACTTAGTTATATTCCAGTATGTGATTCTCCCGTGAACACCTTTGCTAAGCATTGCATAATATCTATTTCCAAACTTGCCGTGCAAATATGTTCACACACTAAGCCTGAAAAATATTACAATGATTTAAACAAAAGCCAATAATGTAAAATTTAAAAGCACATTCCTACAGCATCTACTATGTGCCAGTGTATATTCAAAGGTCTAAGGATACTGAGATGAGTAAGGTAAATTTTCTTTCTTATATTTCTGGCACTTATATTCTGGTGAAGACCTAAAATAAACAAGTAACTAAGTGGTCCCTTGCAAATTATTCTACTGTTGAGCAACATAATTGAAAATGGTGGTTATGGGAGCCACATTGTGTTAGCTAAGAAGAAAATGGTGGATACATAAATACAAATGATGAATATACACCCTTCATTCCACAAGCTCAGAGCTTAGAAGAATAGAAAGAGGTTTCTTATTCTAACCCTATATCCAGTGCAATGTTTTCTCTACAGTTCTTCCAGACAAGTTACCCTCTGATTGCAACTATTTTTCCCCACTCTCAACCATCTTTACCTACTAAAGAAATCTTCCTGAAATGCCATTTAAATATATAATCGCCCTGCTCTGAAATCTATCACAAAAAGAATCAGCTTCTTAGTGTGCATGGCTTCCAAGACCTTCTGTCTCTGGCCCAAAGTCTTACTAGCCAACATACACCTCTGGCTCATCAGGCAAGGCTTCTCCTGTGTCACAGTCATTGTCACCTTGGGCTCTGTTGCTGACCCCTTCCCTCTGTTTGTTTCAACTCAACACATTTTTGGAAACTCAGCTTGAGTACTACCTCTGGCTTTTCCTAACATGGTGACACAGCAGAAAGAACATAAGCTCTGGAGTCAAATTCCCCAAAGCTAGTTAGCCTCTCTGATATTCACTTTCTCATCAATAAAATGGAGTGAAATAATTCCTATCTCACAGAGATATTCTGAAAAGAATACTGAGCTCATATGAATCTTTCTTTTCATTCCTTTTGCTTTATTGACCTAATGCTACTTTATTTTTGTTTTTTTCTAATAATATTGATGATAATTTTTAATTCTGGCACCCAAACAACTTGCAAGTTCTGTGAGGACATGAGCCATATTTCTCCCCCCGTTTGTGTTCCCTGATGCAGTTCTGGATACACTGTAAGTGCTCAAGAGGTACAGACTTGTAAACTGGTTAATCACATAGATGTCTGCCAATAAATAAAAAAAGGAAAAACTGAAGAACGAATTAATGTTTTGGATGTAGTACAAAACTGCTTCATCAGAAGTGCAACTGGCTAGACATGAAATCCAGCTATTACAAAACATTAGAAAATAAGAAATATAAAATAATTCAAATGAAATAGAATATTTTACCAGAATTTAAAAAAAAAATACTGAACTCATAGATACAGAGAACAGATTGGCAGTTGTCAGGGCGAAGGGTTTGGGAGGTGGGCAAAATGGCTGAAGGTGATCAAAAGGTACAAACTTCCAGTTATAAGATACATAAATCCTGTTAACTGCAGTTAACAACGCTGTATTGGATATTTGAAAGTTGTTAAGAGAGTAGATCTTAAAATTTCCCATTTCAAGGAAAAAATTGTAACTATGTGTGGTGATGGATGTTAACTAATAGGTTCGATAAACATTAACTTACTAAACATTAGCTATTTTGACATGAAACTATACTAATACAATATTAGAGTTTCACATTTAAACATGTATACAGAATACAGTTGCTTGAAAATAATATGGTCTTTCTACAAAGGGTGGTCATCATCTTTATAATCACAACTCAAAAACTATGTATCAAGGCTGTCTGTTTAGTGGCCAAGAGGCACATGAAAAGATGCTCAATATCACTAATTATAAGAGAAATGCAAATCAAAACTACAGTGAGATATCACCTCACACCAGTCAGAATGGCCATCATCAAAATATCTATAAGCAATAAATGCTGGAGAGGGTGTGGAGAAAAGGGAACCCTCCTACACTGTTGGTGGGAATGTAAATTGTTATTACAGCCACTATGGAGAACAGTATGGTGGTTCCTTAAGAAACTAAAAATAGAACTACCATACGACCTGGCAATCCCATGCCTGGGCATATATCAGGAGAAAAAACATGGTTTGAAAGGATACATGCACCCCAGTGTTCATTAGCAGCACTATTTATAATAGCCAAGACATGGAAGCAACCTAAATGTCCATCAACAGAGGAATGGATAATGAAGATGTGGTACTTATATACAATGGAATATTACTCTGCCATTAAAAAGAATGAAATAATGCCATTTACAGCAACATGGATTGACTGAGAGATTATCATACTAAGTGAAGTAAGTCAGACGATATCGCTTATATGCTGAATCTAAAAAAATGATACAAATGAACTTATTTACAGAACAGAAACAGGGACTTCCCTGGCAGTCCAGTGGTTAAGACTCCATGCTTCCACTGCAAGGGATGCAGGTTCAATCCCTGGTCAGGGAACTAAGATCCCACATGCCGCATGGTGTGGCAAAAACAAAACAAAACGAAACAAACAAACAAACAGAAAACCACAGAAACAGACTCACAGACTTAGAGAACAAACTTATGGTTACCAGGGAGAAGGGTGGGGGGGAGGGATAGATTGGGAGTTTGGGACTGACATGTACACACTACTATATTTAAAATGGATAACCAACAAGGACCTACTGTATAGCACAGGGAATGCTGCTCAATATTCTGTAATAACCTAAATGGGAAAAGAACTTGAAAAAGAATAGATACATGTATAACTGAATCACTTTGCTGTACGCCTGAAACTAACACAACAATGTTAATTAACTATGCTCTAATACAAAATTTTAAAAGTTTTACAGCTTCCCTGGTGGCGCAGTGGTTGAGAGTCTGCCTGCCAATGCAGGGGACACGGGTTCGTGCCCCGGTCCGGGAAGATCCCACATGCTGCGGAGCGGCTGGGCCCATGAGCCATGGCCGCTGAGCCTGCACGTCCGGAGCCTGTGCTCCGCAACGGGAGGGGCCCCAACAGTGAGAGGCCCGTGTACCGCAAAAAAAATAATAAATTTTAAATGCTGTCTGTTTACACATTTAGAAAAAAACTAAACAAAGAGGAAAAGTGAATTTTTTTAAATGTCGAATTTTCGGGTTTCTAAAAGGTAGAGAATATGTTTCATGTTAAACAAAATCTAAAAACATCCATCTTCCTAATGGAAAGTCAGTTGTGAGATAAGCCAGTGTGTCATTCTGCTGGGATGATCCAAATATGTTTTCCATTTCATACTTAGTAACTAAACACAAAACACTGTCTGAAGATGTTTTGGGATATTTTATTCCAATAGTGTTTCAGAGAAGCCTGTGGATGAATTTAAAAGGCATGATCAGGGATTCCTGCACAGCATCAAATACTAGTTTATGTAATCAGGAGATCAGTTTTGTCTCTAGCTCAAATTAGATATTGCTTGACAAATGTTAGACAAAATTCTACTTCATTATGCTTGAATCCTGTATATCAAAGAAGAATATACTCAATATATTCAAATTCATGAGAAATGTCCTACTTTCAATGACTTCCTTATCTAAGCTCTCATAACATTTCCCACCAAACTCTTAAGGTCCTCATAATCTTTTGTTTAAAATACTTATTTATAGACAATTCAATATAGCATGGATGTTAGCAGTTTCTGGCACGAAACGTGTTGTGCCAGAAACTGTTGTGTTAATAGGACACGAGTTCAAATCCTGACTTTCCCACTTGTCAATTACATTTCTTTGAGGAAGTTACTTAACATCTTTAAACTTTATTTTTATCATTTATAAAATGAAGTTAATAATAGCATCTTACTAAGCTGCTGGAAGAATTAAATACTCAATATGTATTTTTAACTGTTAAAATTAACTGCTTCCTTGTCCCAAAGCTGCAAACCTTAAGGATATGAATAGAGTTGATTTTTATATCAGCCCCAGTACCTGGCAGATTGCATGATGTATAATATAGATTTAATTAGTATTTGTTGAATAAATGCAAATAAAATTTGGACTTGAATGCAAAATATCAATATTAAGATATGCCCATACACTTGCAGCGTTCCAGCCAAAAAAAAAAAAAAACTTTCAGGATGCCATATTATCCTAAGTACTTGTTCAGGATGGAGAGAGAGAAAGAATTAATGAGTTAAGGGGTTCTTACTGTAACTTTACTTTGGACTTTTGGACAAGATTGTACCAAATTTGAAGTCTACTCATAGAAATTTCAAGTCTACCTACATAGATGTGTAAAAACTCTCATGTTATTCTAATGAAACAAATCATTAAATTTATTGGTTTCAGAATTCATCCAGGATGAAGAAAACAAAATGATTTTTAAACCATATGAGAACGAAGGACAGAAGTATAGGCAGCAAACAAAACTATCTCAATTATTTAGATTATAAAAAATTCTCACATGGATGAGTTATTGAGTTCTCAAGCTTTACTTGAGAAAAGACATATAATGTGAAAATTACAATTTTAATTATTTCCTACACTAAAAGAGTAGAAATCATTTAACACGTCATGTTCAAATACCTTGCCATTTACTCATTCAACAGAGATTTTTCTGTTTAGGCATTTTTGTAGACCCACCCAGTCTGTACAGTAGGCACTAGCCACATACGTCTATTTAAATTTAAATTAAATGAAATTAAATACAATTTAAAATTTCTTAGTCACACAAGCTACATTTCAGTTGCCTATTGGCTACCATATTGCACAGTGCAGAAAACATTTCTACCACCGCAGAATGTTCTATAGCATAAACACTCTTCTAGACAGTCAGGGGACACAAAAAGGTGTGAGACCAGGCCCTTGTAGCCAAAGAACTGAAGACAGGAGGAGATGAGACATGAGCAAAAATCACTTTAACACAAAACAGCTTTAATTTTACAAAACCTAGTGCCCTAGGAATACTGAGAATGGGGTGAGTTTAATTTTGAAGACTGAGAAAGAGTGCATTTGCATCAGTTGCAGCACTTTAAATTTCCCATTTTATATTAAAAATAAAATCCTTAGAGCCGTGATTCTACAAAAGTGAAGGTTTGTAATGTTTGACTAAATGTCTTCTCACTTCATAAATGCTCTTATGGTTTTACTAGAAGCATTTAAGGTGAATTTATTTTCAGCTTAAGTTGATATTTGATGGTTTCTAAATAACTTATTTGTTGAATACTCAGGAAATAATGTACTTCTAAGTTATTTCAAACTCAAAATTGCTTTGTTGATATTTAACCTGGCTCAAGTTAAAAAACAATGAGTATAATTTGTTAAACGCAAAATCAAGTTAGGATCAGAGCTATGAATTTAGCTTACAAAATTCTTTCCTGAGATAAAGTATTTACCTTAAAAGTTACAAAAAACATGTTTTGTTTGGTCTGACTAGCCATCTCTTCATATTGTTTTCTTTCCTTATCTTTCTTAGAACATAAACACAGGTAATATAAGGCTAAGAGTTTAAAATGACTGAGAAGGTATTAACTTGCCTAATTTACTCAGTAGCATTACTGACAAGCTCTCATTTACTATGATGGCAAGGGCCTCCTCAGGTGTCCCAGGGAGGTGTAATAACTTACCAACACAAGGTGGTGCTCTGTTCTTACGAAACAGCCTGCCTTTGATTTGGTTCTAGGAAGTAGAGGTCAAACAACTTTATTGACCAGTTTTTTGGAAGGTTTTAAAAACTGCTGTTGTATAATTCTTACTTGAAAACCACATTGTAGCCATTTAAAACTCATTCCTAGAGAGCTATCCTAATCATAATTCCAACCACTCTGGGAGGATCCAATTTATCTCATTGTAGTCAACAGTACTCATTTTGATGACTGTAGGCATTGGATCTCTCTGATTGCTTCTTTTCATTTTCTCTGTTTGTGATTCTTTTTGATCAGATAGTTCTTATGCTTCTCTTTGGGTTGTCTCAAGCCTATGGTTTCTGTGAATTGATCAGACATCTTTCCAGATGAAGTCTTCCAGGTTGGCCTCCAAATGGTAAGGATGACTTATTTTATTCCGCTTCTTACGTAAGTATGAATATACGAAAGTGCCATATGATTATATACTTAAATATTTACCCAATGACAAATCTCTACCTCTACCTTCCTCTGAGGGAAACCCTGACAGCATCACTTGAAAATGTGATTTATTCAGAATTAACCGCATTCATAAATAATCCTCCTCGTTTCTGGAGAGGGAGCGGGCAAATGCCATATTCCATTTAGCAATTTTTTTCTACTGAAGAATAATTAGATATAGCTTCAAATCCCAGCATTTTCCTTTTTTCCTTTTCCTGCTTTCATAGTCATTAGACAATTACATAAGTTTAGAATATAGATATACTTCCCCAGAAAGAGCTAAGGAAATGATTATAACTTTACATAATTTCACATATGCCAAACCAGCTACTGAAACGGAATATGCAACCCTATCCCACCAGGTAGGCATCTATTTATTTTTACTACTTCTCAAGGAAATTTTCCATACCTGCTTTACATTTCTGGGATTTGATCTCAAAATAATCTCAATCCATATTCTTCCATTCTGAGTCTTATGAAAATATTTATCCTGTTTACAAATGGTTAAAATTTTTCTCAAGAAATCAGACCGGGAGAAGTTGCTTATTTCTCAAACGTTTTAAATTGCAAAATAAATACATTCAAGAAAAAAGATGAGAAAAAAGTTCTACCTGTTCAGAATTGTATTCTATAATCACATCTTTAATGAAAGTTTGCTGACGCCATGACAATGTCATAAGATCAGCTCTTCAAAGAACATACTGTCTGGTTACTATAGCATTTCTATACTTGGATTAATTGGAAACGGAAATGTGGATAGCATTAGCTTTGAAATTAAATGAGCCCCCTAATGGGAAAGCTAATTACTGAATTCATTTTGACATTCTGTTTTACCAGTAAAAATTTAGGTTTTTGAATTGAACAATATGTACTCAGGACTAGAAATGGAAATCAGGGCATCCATGGACAGAGCAGAGTGGAATGGAACCAGTAGCTCTTACCAAGTCACACCTGATATTAGTTTGCTGTTAGAGAGGATTATTATTGTTAATATTGACACCTTTATGACAAAGATTCTAATATGAAGAGTACTTGGAATTCTTAAAAAGCTTCCATTAGTCTATTCAATACCCTACTTCTGACTTCCATTAATGTATCCTTCCCACTGTGTGATTAGGCGGCTCCACTGGAAACCATAATCTGGATGTGTTGGGGAAGAATTAGGGAGGAAACCCATGAGCTTGAAAGATAAAATAGTAATTTATCTGGCTTTCAGTATAAAAATGTTTCTTCTTCTTCAGGTTTCATTTTCTGAACAGAAATTTGTAGTGAGCAAAGACTACATTCAGAGTATTGTACTTTTTCAAGCAACACACACACACACACACACACACACACACACTCCCAACATATACAACCACAATGAAGATAGCAGGTGATGGTTTGGGAAAATTCAGCTGCCTTTGTGATGCTATGTAAATAATGGAACACATAGCACTAATATCCATGAAAGATCAAGTAGTAGTAGCTGTTATTTTACTAAAGTACTCAGGTTCTTAGGAACCAGAGAGAAGTTTTTTAGCATCACATCAGATAAGCAACTAATACTTAAAGAAGATTGATCTGATTATACAACTCTTTAGATCACTTTTGGTATGAAGGTCCAAGTCATGTTCCTAAATCCTGACTCAATAAAGCAGTGTGTGTAAAATGTTAGCCCAGAAGGGTCTTTATGATAGAAAACCAATATCTGATGTTCCTGACACAGTTTTGTGCTAAAGACATGGAATTTTGCACCTACTCCAGAATTCATCCCAATACTTCCTTTCCCTTTACCTCCAATGGCCCAAATTGGGATAATCTCTAGATTTCTCCCCAAAAGGAGGAAATAAAGCATCTGCTTAGTGTATTTTCTATCAATCTTTATTCTATGCTTCTCTTTCTGTGTTCCCCAGTATTCAGAGGGTTTCCAGTTATATATTTGCTGTGAGGGCCCAAGGACACCATGCATTCCTTCTAAGATCCCTGAGTCATAATGAACTAATAAGGCTTTCAATATAGCACAAGTCTTCCACTGTTTAGATGAGTTAAATTTTTGTAAATTATGTGTCAAACACACTAGTAGAAACCATAAATTTTTCTGCTGTACTCTGAGCATCTTATATTGACATTCCATAACTGGAAAATTACCGTATTAATATATAACAATTTTAAAATATAACTCCTTTATTTTACCAATAAGAACTAGGTCTAGAGGAGTGGAGTTATTTTTTTTAAGATCCCATAGCTAAGAAGTCCAGAGGTTTCAGACTCAGGAAACAGGAAATTTATCAAGATATAGAATCTGGCATGGGGTAGGTTTAAAAAAAAAAAAAGAAATAAAAGGCATCCAAATTGGAAGGGAAGAAGTAAAACTGTCACAGTTTGCAGATGACATGATACTATTTATAGAAAACCCTAAAGTCTCCACCAAAAACTATTAGAACTAATACATGAATTTAGTAACGTTGCAGGATACAAGATTAATAAATAGAAATCTGTTGCATTTCTATATACTGACAATGAACTAACATAAAGAGAAATCAAAACAATAATCCCATTTACAGTTGAATCAAAAAAAAATAAAATACTTAGGAATAAATTTAACAAAGGTGGTGAAAGACCTATACTCTGAAAGCTATAAGACATCAGTGTAGGAAATTGAAGACTATACAAATAAATGGAAAGATATCCTGTACTGATGGATTGAAAGAATTAATATTGTTAAAATGTTCATACTACATTTGCAATCTGCAGATGTAATGCAATCCCTATCAAAATACCCATGACATTTTTCACAGAACTAGAACAAATAATCCAAAAATTTGTATGAAACCACAAAAGACCCCAAATAGCCAAAGCAATCTTTAGAAAAAAGAACAAAAGTCAAAGGTATCATGTGCCCTGACTTCAGACTATACTACAAATATACAGCAATTAAAACAGTATGGTACTGGCACAAAAACAGACACATAGGTCCCTGGAATAGAATAGACAGCCCAGAAATAAGCCCACACACATATGGCCAATTAGTCTATGACAAAGGAAGCAAGAATATACAATGGGGAAAAGACAGCCTCTTCAATGAGTGGTGCTGGGAAAACTGAGCTGCTAATACATGTAAAAGAATCAAACTAGAACATTTTCTCACACCATATACAAAAATAAGATCAAAATATATAAAGTCCTAAATGTAAGACCTGAAACCATAAAACTGCTAGAAGAAAACTTAGGCAGTGCACTCTTTGACATCAGTCTTAGCAATATATTTTGGAGGTGGTGGGATCTGTCTCCTCAGGCAAGGCAAACAAAAGCAAAAATAAACAAATGAGACCTCATCACTAAAAGTCTTTTGCACATGTAAGAAACCATCAATAAAACAAAAAGACAATCTACTAAATGGGAGAAGATATTTGCAAATTATATTTTCAATAAGCAGCTAATATTTAAAATACATAAAGAACACAGACAGCTCAATATCAAAAAAAACAAACAACCCAATTTAAAAATGGGCAGAGGACCTGAATAGGCATTTCCAAAGAAGACATACAGATAGCTAACAGGCACATGAAAAGATGCTCAACATCAGTAATTATCAAGAAAATGCAAATCAAAACCACAATGAGATATCACCTCATATCTGTCAGAATGGCTATCATCAAAAAGATAGGAAACTGTAAACGTTGGCAAGGATGTGGAGAAAAGGGAACCCTCGTGCATTGCTGGTAGAAGTGTAAATTGGTGTAGCCACTATGGAAAACAGTATGGAGGTTCCTCAAAAAGTTAAAAGTAGAGCCACCATACAATCCAGCAATTCCGTTCCTGGTTTTTTATCCAATGAAAATGAAACATGAATTCAAAAAGAGACATGCATCCCAATGTTCATAGCAGCATTATTTATAATAGCAAAAATATGGAAACAACTGTCCATCAACAGATGAATGGATAAAGAATATTACTCAGCCATAAAAAAATGAATGAAATTGTGCAATTTATGACAACATGTATGGACCTGGAGGGTATTATGTTTAGTGAAATAAGTCAGACAGAGGAAGACAAATATTCTATGTTTTCACTTATATGTGGAATCTAAAATATGAAACAAATGATTGAATAAAACAAAACAGAAACAGACTCACGGATACAGAGAAAAAATTAGTGGTTGCCAGAGGGGAGAGTGGGGGGGGTGACAAAACGGGTGAAGAGAATTAAGAGGTACAAACTGCTAGGTATAAAATAAATGTTATAATGGTGTAACGTACAGCAAAACACAGGGAGCATAGTCAATATTTTATAGTAACTTTATATGGTGTATGTTCTATAAAAATATTGCATTTCTACCTTGTAGACTTGAAACTAATATAACATTAGTTATATAATAACTAATATAATATTGTAGACTTGAAGCTAATATCAACTATAGTCACTAAAACACAGGAAAGTTACATCAATTTATTTTCCCACTAACACTGTATCAAAGTGTCCATTACCTCACATCCTCACCAGCACTAGATATTTCTAAACTTTTCTAATTTTGGCTGGTCAGGTTTTTTTGCATAGTTTAATTGTTTCAATAATTTTCAGTTTTTGATTACTGAGAAGTAGACGTTAGGTATTGTATTTCTACCTCAACATTGCACTTTCATGTCATTTGCTCATTTTATTTTCTGTTGGAGTATCTGTCCTTTCCTTATTTGATTTTTTAAATGTTGTTAAATGTAAAGGATTTAACATTTTACCTTTAATTTAAAATAACTGGGCTGCCGAGCAAACAACTTCCATTTTTAATTTGGGAGGAAGCTGAATGGAAATAACATTTTCTCTCTCCATCCTCTGGCAAGCAGATCTGATTCACATGATCTAAGGATGGCCAATCAGATGCTTTTGCAGGGGATGCTGAATCTAAAGGATGTGATGTCAGAGACAGAGTTGGTAAGAGATAGTTTGAGCTGTGGTAGACTAAAAGTTCACAATGACTGTACCTGTTCTTCCTTGCTTCTGACTCAAACCTGCTTCTCAATCCCTCCTGTTGGTTTTATGAACTCTCAAAATTACTTTTCTGCTTATGTTAACCAGTCTTTTTTTCAGAATATTGCTAATATAGCTATTCTACAAATACGTATCTCTAACAATGTTTTTATAATTTTTCATAATGTATTTCTCATATACTATGTTTTAAATTTTTAAAATCAAAATATCAATATTTACTCTACTAAGCTATTATTGATGCGTGTTTATAGGGCTTTTTAATACCAAAATTATTAAAATATTGATCTATTATTTCTTCTAGTACCAGTATTACTTTTTTTTAACATCTTTATTGGAGTATAATTGCTTTACAATGGTGTGTTAGTTTCTGCTTTATAACAAAGTGAATAAGCTATACATATACATATATCCCCATATCTCTTCCCTCTTGCATCTCCCTCCCACCCCTCTAGGTGGTCACAAAGCACCAAGCTGATCTCCTTGTGCTATGTGGTTGCTCCCCACTAGCTATCAGTTTTACATTTTGTAGTATACATCCATGCCACTCTCTGACTTCGTCCTAGGTTACCCTTCCCCCTCCCCGTGTCCTTCATGATGATATAAGGTATGACTTATAGTTCTATTTGTTTTATTTCGGTTCTCAAATATCCAATTGCCTCTCACTTTTTTTTTAATAACCAAAACTTTGCTCAGTGAGTCAAAAAGTTACTTTTGTCAGATATTGTGTTGTTGAGTTATGGAGACCATTCTATTTCATTGATTAGTCTATTCTTGGAGTCTCACTACACTTTTAATTAATGTAGCTTAAATTACAGTTTTATATTCGATAAGGTTAGTGCCTTCATTGTATGTTTTTTTCCAGAATTTTACTGGATATTTTTATCTACTCATTTTTCTAGATATATCTTACAAATTTTTCAAATTAAAAAAATCTTTATAGTTTTGACTGCTATTGCATAAAATACACAGCTTAACTGAAGAAAATTCACAAATATTCCAAGACCAAATAATATTTTTATATTTACTCATCTTTTTATATTCCTGAGTAGAATTTTCTTTGCGTGTGTGTTCTATACATGTCTTGGTAAGTAGTATGTGTTTTGAATCCGATCTTTATTTAATTTTAAAAGTGATTATTGTTAGCTTTCAAGGGAGTTATTAGAGGCATTTAGTATATTTATTTTGTATCAGTTTATTTACTGAGCTCGCATTTTAATTCTAGTAGTTTGGTTTTCTTGGCATATAATCATTTCATATATAATCATAATTTAATATTCTTTCAATTCATATCTTGTTTCTTTGACTGGATAGCTCTTTATCATTTAAAAATTATAGTAGTGAGAAAAAGATATCTCATATCTTGTTCTACATAACCTAATAGGTCATGCCCAAGATGTGTTTGTTTGCTTGCTTATTTTTCTTTTGTTTTGCTTAGCATTGAATTTGATGCTTTTTTTGGGTGGGGGAGACTACTAACTTTAAGCATGATGTAGATTCATATTATGAATAACATTAATTAAGGAATTTGTAGGAGGTAATTTGTGGTTATGGGAATTGAGGAATTTTTGTCTGTTCGTCTTTTCTCTCTATTGAAACTTTTATATTAGGCATCCACCCAGACTAAATGGAGAGAAAGGAGGATTTCGTGACCATTGGAAAGTACACTCCAGTTTTAGATTGGTCTCCTGTATTGCCATTTGGGGCAGGACTTTTGATAAAATACAAGGTTTGCAGTCTAAGGCTTTTTGTTGATGATCCCCATTTTCTGTTACTGGTTCACTGTTGTAAAAAGTGGCTTCAAAATGATTGTTTTCATCTCTTCTACATTCTTCCCTGGTCAAAACAAATTTGGTGGGATCTTGGAAAATCTCCTTTCTGAAAAACTACACCCAATATACACATAGTACACGTAGCAAATGACCATTTTCTTTCACAAGGTTTGCACAAGACAGACAAAATATGAATTTTTACCCAAACTGTGTCTTGAAAAACTGAGTCAGAGTATAAACAATTTTAACAAAAGTGGTGCAGCAAGATTAATAACTGCTGATGTCCGAAGAATATCTTGCTGAAGATGTATTTTACAATGTACATATATAAAGTCCTCAAACTATTCATTGGAATATGTAGATTGCTAGAAGACCCTCCAAAAGAGCTTTAGTTTGCCCCTCACTTTTGGGGGTAGGAGGAAGTATATGGTTTACGGAAACACACACACACGCACACACACACACACACACACACATATGGGAAAACATATGTGTGTGTGTGTGTATGGAAAGTGGGCACAGACGTTTCCTCTAATAAGTAAAATTTGTTTAGACACTTGATCCCACTGTAAAGAATTACCCAAATTCAATATTTTCTCTCTTCTGCTGTATAAAATATAACTGAATACAAGAACAAAAGACAACTATCCGGGGATTATAGTTAGAAGCCTAACAGGCAGTAGGGTGGTCCAATTCCCTGTCTCTGTTCGCTCTCTGCACGCTTCTAAAGTGGCTCAGCCACTCCAGTAGCAGTTCTGAAAACAGTGATCCAAATGGCCTATGATTGTTGTGCACCATTTTCTATGAACATCTTATGGAAAAACCCAAATGAACTTTTTGGCCAACCCAATACAAAGGTAGTTAACTTTGAGGGCTCTGGAGATAGTGTAGAAGGTACAGATACACATCTGACTTTAGTTTGCTTGTTTTTGTTGTTGCTGTTTTGTTTTGTTTGTCTCTGTGTTTAAGACCCACAATAAATTTAAGGAACTCGATACATAGCAATCTACACTAAGTCGGTGACTGGCAAAAAGTGTTACTTAGTTGTTTGCTTCCACCAGGGACAGTGGATCAAAAAAATAATAACTTCCAAGAGACAATGAGACACGGTCAGATCCTCTCTCTTCCAGTCCTATCACCAGATACGGAATACTACTGATCTGCAGCAGAAGAAGAAGCTTCCATCCTTCCTATGAGGTCCCCTAAACAGGGCATTTATTGGGACTGGATGGAATTTTCTCCACTTATCTCTCACAACAGTGCACTGATATCTTGAGAAACAAAGTTAAGTATCAGTTCCCAAAGTCATCTTTGAATTTGTTATGAATATCTGGAAAAAAATGCTTTAGGGTTTAACAGAAATGTTAAATAGTTGCCAATGTCCCTATTTCATTGCTGATGATATTTTATTCCCCCAATTTTTCTTTTTTCATTTGGAAGATTCTAGAGGTGAGGAAAGGGAGTTCTAAGGCAATTCCTTTGGCTCCATCTTTTTGAAAAGTTTAATTTAGTTTTTCATATCTGTTTTGTTCACCATTTTGGTTCTCTAACACAGGCAGTTTCTAAGAACCAAACTGTGGTCAGGAAAGCAAGTATCAGGTGAGCTCTCTCTTCTCTTGAAAAAGAAGAAAAATATCTAGGTATTTCATGGTAAATTATTACAACTAAGAGTAATGAGGTAATTAGAAGTCATATTATCATAAGCTAAAGATTTTTTAGAGATAATGGATATTATCTGTACAAGGATGCAATCTGCCTCTTTTATTGAAAATCAGTTCTGCCTCTCT
Source organism: Monodon monoceros (assembly GCF_005190385.1). Lineage (NCBI taxonomy): Eukaryota > Metazoa > Chordata > Mammalia > Artiodactyla > Monodontidae > Monodon > Monodon monoceros. The sequence continues at coordinate 115,195,002 of NW_021703767.1, read as the reverse complement.
ACTTCCAAAGATCATGTGGTAGGAGCCCTGGCAAATTAAGGATTGTTTTCAATGAGGAAACCTGGTGAGGAAATTGTTCTGCTGTGAATGGTAACAAATTAAAACTACAGATTAACATGAATCCACAGGAAATACTGAACATGACTTTAACTTCGTCCTTTATCTAGAGGTACTCCAAATTACTCTGGATTTACAACAGTAGAAATAGGACTGTAACCACTGCCACACTTCTTGTTGTCTTTACTACTGGAAATAAAAAATGGAGAATTTGGCTTTTGTAATGTTTCCACATAAGATGAGCTTCCTCATAAGTTCTTCTGTAAAAGGAATTTTCATCTATTTAAACAAAACCTCATCTTTCAAAGAAATGGTTTTTCAAGGAATATCAAACTTACGAGAACATTACACAGCGTTGTTTTGAATATTAGCAATTTACTTTTCTTAGCTTCCACATTCCATTCATCGCACACACGCATACACACACACACATGCTATTATTTCACTGCATGAATGGTCGTCTATTTTTGCAATGATAGATATTAAAGTTTGTAAGACACACCTTGCATTTTTCCTAATATATCTACAATTATGAACAAAAAATATTTTGGCACAAAATTTCAATGGTTTTAATAGCCATACATGCTATATTATAACATAAATTTTCTCTTAAACTAAGGCTTTTTGCTTTGCTTTCCAACCTAAAAAAGCAAATGAGCACCAACATATTTAATAGAAATGCTTCATTCATAGCTACATATCTTATATAATAGCAAGACTCAAATATAATTTGAGTAATTTATTTCCCCAATGTAATTTCTTTCTCCAGTCAATCAAAATTGTACTTGCTATGCTTTCATACCTCTAAGTATATGTGTGTGAATGTGTGTGTGTATCTCTCTCTCTCTCTCTGTCTGTCTATATTATTGCTCTATTACTCGGTAAACACTCTTTTCTTAATTAATGTCTTCTGATCATTCTATTAGTTAGTTAAAGTCATATCAGTCTAGAATTCCTTAACTTTAGTCACTAACTGTTCTACTTATCCTGTGTACTCGGCCATTACTCTGCCTGTCTGCCATTTTACTTTATATATATATATATATATGCATAAATAAATAAATATGTATGTATATCCCTCTATAATTATAGCTAATGATTTAACTTTTATTTGTTTTGACTATGCATGTAACTAAAGATTGTATCATTACTCATGTCCACAGCATTTCTTTTTACATGTCCAGTATCAAAGTTAATTATTTATTTAAGAAAGAAGTCCTCTTCTACATACAAGACCTGGATAAAGGCAAGTAGTTAGTATTTCACAAGTCTTACATTTCACACCAGGAAGCCATGTTAACACCGTTGATCTAGGTAGAAGGTCTTAATTAAAATAAATGTATTACAATAGAAGTGCTCACAAAGCACAATTAATGAATCTGTTAACTGGTTTTTACTTTGTTGTGGATACAGCAGCATTAGTTCTGTATTTGTAAAACAGAGCTCTTAAGGTCAGGAACCCTATCCTACTCTTTAAAAATCTTCCTTTTTAAAAATTTCTAGCACAGTGTCTGACATATAAGAGGCACTCCTCAGGAGTGATTAAATGAAATTTTAATGAATCTATAATATAAATACAAAGATCTGGTTTTTTTCTTAGAATATGAGCTTCTTAAGAATAACGATCATGCTTCCTACTTCTTGTTGCCTCTACTACAGTGCTCATTTCCAATAAGTAACTGAGTATTTTCAAATAAAATAAAATACATTTTAAATTATGATCTTTAAAAGAAAAAAGTCAAATAGAAAAAACAAAGGTATAAATCATCAAAAACTAAAATCTTGATATAATACAATTTAAATAGCTCAGTTTGAGGAATAATATAAAACTGTACCTCATAGTCTAAAGCTCTCACATACTATATTATTTCTAGTTCATTTCATGTCTCAGAGTGAAGGAGTTAAAAACCAACCACCATTACTATTAAGGCAAAATAAAAATAAAGTTATAACATATAATCAGAGCATTTAGGAAAAGTTCAAACAGGTAATTTTGAGAATTCAAGACAAACCTGGACTTTTCCTTTTTTTAACTTAAGATTTCCAAACAGATCATTGAGGTTGCTCCATGTTTAGAATTTTTACAGAGAGGTTAATGTTATGCAATTAAAACTGTATTTAAATTATTTACTAAAATACCACTTATTTTGGATGTCGATGGGAAAAGGGAATTCTATTTACAAAAAAGCAATCCTTAAATTTGTTAAACTGCATCTGGAAAATGTGATTTTACCAAGATTAGAACCCATCTGACCTTTCTGAACTGGCTTTAAATCTTTGGGGAACTGCATTTGTTTATCCTTAGAAAAATATGACTTCCTGTTTAAGAAGATAGCTTCTAAAAAGCCAAGAGGTTTCTTGGAGATCAGGTAGTTAGTACTATAAGTTAACTTTTTCAGGAGCTGTGCATGAATTAATTATAAACATGTGGATTTTATTTCCTCTAACAAGACAAATTGTTTTCTGATTTTTTAATAAGTGAAAATATTGGCAAAATGCCTTTCAAGTTTTCTACACATAACACTGAAAAAAACAGTTTTAGAAATAGAACACATATATCAACTACACTTGAAAATATTTTGGCACAAAATTTCAATGGTTTTAATAGCCATACATGCTATATTATAACATAAATTTTCTCTTAAACTAAGGCTTTTTGCTTTGTTTTCCAACCTAAAAGCAAATGAGCACCAACATATTTAGTAGAAATGCTTCAGTAATTGTGGTGTGCTAAAACTACAATCATATACTAGGATTACCCAGTATTCTTATAGCACTACATTTATAGTGAATGCTCTAGGCTTGTGGCATTTGAACGTTTAAAACTCTGAGTTTCTACTTTTTTCCACTAATCTGAAAGATCAGTGTCATACTGTAATTTTTAGTTTTGCTCTGGCACAAATATAAGTCAGGAAACAAATCCTTGGTATCTACATCTCAATGAAATTTTGTGGTCTTTCTGTTTCTCTTGTGACAGTAGCACTCATTTACTCATGGAGTAAAATATTTTGTCCTTTAAGAAAAGTGTCCATGAAGAAAAACAGAAGTGTCAGGAAAAAAAAATAATAATGAAAAAGTAGTTAAATTGTTATAGGAGAAAATGCACAGGCAACACATGACTCTTGACAAAGGGGTTTGAAAAATCTGGGAACCTCTACAAATATTGCCACTTTTGCCAATTTGGAAACAGCTGTTCTTAGGAAGAACTGCTCTTGAAAGCCCATGGACTTCTTCCACTCAAAACCTCCACAGCAAACAACTAAATGACACTGAAATTTCAAAATAGAAGAGATGAATTTAAAATACTGACATTTAAAATGGATCCAGGGCTTCCCTGGTGGCGCAGTGGTTGAGAGTCCGCCTGCCGATGCAGGGGACACGGGTTCGTGCCCCTGTCTGGGAGGATCCCACATGCCGCGGAGCGGCTGGGCCCGTGGGTCATGGCCGCTGCGCCTGCGCATCCGGAGCCTGTGCTCCGCGATGGGAGAAGCCACAGCAGTGAGAGGCCCGCGTACCGCAAAAAAAAAAAAAAAAGGATCCATTTACCATGAGCTAAAAATTAACAGTAATTTTTGGCTGTTACTAAAAACAACAGCCATTTACTATATACTGTGTGCCCACTGTGTTAGAACTTCATGTAATCCACACAATAACCTGTAATGTCTCTCATTATACACCTGGAATAAGGAGGTTCAAAAAGTTTACGGAGCCTCCTCAGAAAGGTTAAGATCATCCTAGTTCATCAGCCAAGTCTGTTGAACTTTAGTATTCATGAGTTTTAGTATAAAAAATATATTTCAGCTATGAGCTACGTTGATTGTGTCTTACTGAGCCCATCTACTAGGCTCTACGTAAAATATAAGAGGGACGGAAGGTTAATAATGTTATTGAGTAGATGGTAGGTTAAGTGAGTGGTCTTTGGAAACTTGGGTGTCTGAGCTCAAACCCTGGGTCGGCCTCATACTGACTGGGTCATTTTGGACATGTTCCTTATAATCTATAGCCTCAGTTTCCTCACTTGTGAGATGTGGATAATGATGGTACATGCCCAGAGTATAGGCACATGTAAAGCGCTTAAAACATTGCATGCCAGATAGGGTTCCATTCTGTTAACTATTATTACATACAACATATTCCATGGCCATAGTAACCTTCTGATATCGAATTCTTTGTTATCCTCACTCTCCCTAGAATTTAGTCAATATGGTTAGACATAATAACCAATTAATTAATAACTATCCTGTTGGGTTAAGGACTTTAATGGAGAAAGATGTATCTTTAAAAGTTTTAGATGTAATTCTGACTACCTCTTTGCTGCTAATGTTTTCACTGTTTATGGTAATACTTATTTTTCAGATTTGTCATGGGATTATATATGAAAATAAGCTTTAAATAAACATCATTAACGTTTGTGTGAATATAATATATAATATTTCAGTCTGACAAGAACTGGAAATAAATCATCAAGTTCCACAAAGGAAGAATCACTCCATTTGATACAATCTGAATTAAGCAATTTGAATTCTTTGTAAAATGGCATTTAACTAGCAGACAGAAAGACAAGGAAGCTGAGTCAACTTCGAAACTTCCTCTATTTTGCAGCGATGGTGTTGTGAGCCTTCAAGTAAAGGGAGATCAGTTTGATGCCATTTTGAGCTCATTGTGCATTGGAGCATAAAAGGAAGAGGTGGGTGGCAGCAAAGCTGAGCTAGGAGCCTTCTGGAATGAGACACGGCAGGAGGCGAATGGAGCAGTTAGACAGATGGGTGGATGAAAAGACCAGGGCACAGAGAAAGATGTTCAATGATGATGCAGATAAGAAGGGGGGAAAGGTTACGATATGACCCAATTACCACAAATAACCAAAGAAATAATAACTTGTGAGAACAGAATGCAAAAGGAAAGATGAGAGGCTCATTGGGATGTTTTCTGGAATTCCTTTTGCAGCCCTCCTCAGACTAAGTCACCCAACTACAGTTATCTCAACTGATCTGACAATTCTTCACTTGTGTTCGTGTATCTCAGTACAGATAAATAAAGCTAAATAGGAAGATGATTTTCGTTTCTTTTTCATTGGATTACAAGTTTATAAAGGGCTAAAACTGTAACTTCTACTTCAGTATTTCTCCACACTGACATGAGTTTTAAAATGCTGTTACTTGTCAGTAAGAGAGAATACTTCAAATATTGATCAGAATTTTTTCAACATGGTGGGTTATTTAAGTTGGATTCAAAGATAAGGAGAAATTATTTGAAATTCAGATATTAATAAAAGTATCTGCACATTTTAGAGACTGCCTTTCATTGCTCATAATGGATAGTCATATTTAAATAACAATACTACTAATGATTATTATTATATATAGAATACCAACTTGGTGTTAAAATTTCAGTCATTTTATAAAATTATTATTAGACTCCTAATCAAATATCTCTTACCTAAATATTTTTAAATGTATATATTTGCCAATTACCTAGGTGACATATAATTCTTAAACACTCTGCATTATGATAAATGCTCTGCCAAGGTACTTATGACTCCATGTTTAAGATTCAGTGTTTGTTTGAAAATTCTGTAATACAAAGAAAATACAAATAGATGAAGACACATTCGCAAAGACCCAGTACAATAACTGCATAACTAAACCTCCCTATCTAGTTCATATATTTATTGTTGTACTTATCATGCCATATAATTTATTACTTTTTTGTGTGTTTGTTTACTACAGTAGACAATGAGATCACTTAAGGGAAAAGTTGGTTTTATTATTATACAATATATAGTACGGGGCCTGGCACACAATAGCATTCAAAAATAATTGGTGAAGAAAAGAAAGAAGGAAGGAGGGGAGGGGAGGAGGGAAGGGAAGGGAAGGAGGAAGAAAAAAGAGGGAAGTGAGATATATGTGAATATATGGTGTTACACAACCTGCTTCCATATTCTATTCAAGCAATAATTTTGTGGAACAGGGTTCCATTGGATTTAGTGTCCCCTGAGGGGTCAAACAAACACAAAAATAGTGTCTTGCATGTATACAACACTTCATAATTTAGACAGTTCTTTCATATGCCTTAGTTATTTGATCTTCACAGTAACTCCATGACACAAAAATCATTTCCTGCCCTCTTTTACAAAAGAAGAAGCTGAAGCTCAGAGAGTTTAAATGACTTCCCCAAGTGTACCCAGATAATAAACAGCAGAGTTAGAATCAAAGTAAAAAATCTTCCAAGTCCATCAACTTCTCAGGAACATAGTTTAAGTTCAATTTTATTAAATTAACTGTACACAATAGTATGAATTCCTTGAGAAGACACCTAAAGTTTGCCTTGTACATACAAAGGAATAATAATAGTGATAAGAAGAACAACAATATAGCTAACATATATTGACTGCTTGCTTCTTACAGACACTGCCCTATGAGTTTATGTGTATTTGCCTGTTTAATCTTGACAACAACCCTATGAAAAAGGTACCATTATGCTTATGTTATATATGAGAAAAATGAGGTGCTGCAAGGTGCAGTGAGTTATCTAAGGTAAAACCAACCGTAACAGTAAAGCTGAGATCTAGCTATTATCAATACTACCTTATATTAAAATGTCTCTGTCCTTGACATAGTCTAAATATGCACTTAAAATAAGAGAAATCACAGTTAACTCATAATCCAACCTGGAAACTTTACACCAGTACCTGAAGCCAGTTAGCTGTGTTTCTTGGCAAAACACTAAGCCTGTTGTGTATCTCTTTCTTTCCCATAAAATGAAGCTTAACAGAATGATGCCCAAGCTATCCCTGAGTTCTGAAAATCTAGGAGGAAAATCTGCACACAATCTTCATAGCACTTCAGTAGTAGACCATAAAGGAAGAAATCCGCCTGGCAAGTCAGCATATCAGTGAAGAAAATGATGAGTCAAGAGGAGAATTAAGTATCAAAAATAAAATATCTATGTATTCTACAATTAAAGTTCAATATTTATCCTGGAATAACTATCTACAGGCATCTAGGGTAAACCACTTTTAAAAACATATTTCGGGGCTTCCTTGGTGGCGCAGTGGTTAAGAATCCGCCTGCCAATGCAGGCGACACAGGTTCGAGCCCTGGTCTGGGAAGATCCCACCTGCTGCGGAGCAACTAAGCCTGTGTGCCGCAACTGCTGGGCCTGCACTCTGGAGCCCGCGTGCCACAAATTCTGATGCCCGCGCACCTGGAGCCCGTGCTCCGCAACAGGAGAAGCCACCGCAATGAGAAACCCGCGTACCGCAACCAAGAATAGCCCCCGCTCGCCGCAACTAGAGAGAGCCTGCGCGCAGCAACGAAGACCCGACGCAGCCAAAAATAAAAATAAATAAACTTTTAAAAAAGAACATATTTGGGTTCTCTTATTTCAACCCTGAATGACTCCAGAAGTTTGAGGATGGGGCTCAGACCAGAGACCACACAATTATCATGGGTCACAAAGAGGCAGAAGAGAGACATTATGGAGTCCAAGTGACTCTCAGATGCCCTGGGTGAACTGCCTCCATGGCAACCCACCCCACTGTCAGTATTTCAAGCTCACTTAAGGGTAGTCTCTCCGAGACTGCTTTTCTGCACTGGCTTTTGAAGCACTGAATTACCTTGATTTCCACCTTCCCATTCCACTCCTCTGCTTCTTGTTTTGATTTCTCTTTTCTGATTTCTCAGTTTTTTAATCTCATTTTTAAAGATGAGAATCCTCTAAGGTCTAGTTCTTGACCCTTTGTCCTTCTTTTGCTTAACTGTCCCTTGGGAAACTTGTATAATCTGAATGACTAACTAGAATTTATGAGATTATGAGCCAGATCTCTTCCTGCTTACTCATCCATTTCAACTGGATGTCCCAACATCACTCAAGTTAAATAGGTATAAACTCTGAAACAATACAATTTTCCCAAACCAGGGTTGTATCTGGAATACCCTATACGGTTCTGCAACTCATCTTTAACTTCTTTCTTTTCTTCCACAACCTAATCCCTTAGTTTTTTGGGGTTTTTTTTAGAATAAAAATCTGTGAATGAAACAACAAATAAATTATTCTGTATGTTGTGTTCTATTCTTGATCTAAGTAATTATTGACAATCTTTTGAATGAAAAGCCTCAAAGAAAGAACTGATCTAATATCAGCCAAATTTTTTTTAAAAAATAAGATTTTTAAAATATTAAATAAGGAAAGAGAATAATTGGAAGAGCAGTTTGCACCGTCTCTCCTGAGTTCTCTGTCTCTGCAATACCTACCTTGACAGTCAAATATAAAGGGGGAAACACATGTCCCATTAGTCAAAAAAACAGTTTTGGAGCATATATAAATATACATTTATATCATATCTATAGACATATACATATATATCTTTATGTTGCTATTTCTCTCTCTCAATCTGGCTAGACTATCCCAATTATTGCTTCATGTGTTTTTAAAATTACTATGACTATTGAATAACATTGAAGCTTAAGCGATGGACATAAACTTATTTTTATAAAATATAGTTTGAATCGTGCTCTTTGCCTCAAGACTTATCGAAGTGCTGACATCAGCTTGAGCTCTGAACACTGAAACTCCTGAGAGCAATTTAAAGTGATGTCCCAACATCACTCAAGTTAAGTAGGTATAAACTCTGAAACAATAAATTTTTCCCAAAGCAGTGTTGTATACGGAATACCCTATACGGTTCTGCACCTCATCTTTAACTTCTTCCTCTTCTTCCACAACCTAATCCCTTAGTTTTGTTTTGTTTTGTTTTTTAGAATAAAAATCTATGAATGAAACAACAAATACACACTGGGAATTAGGTATTAGTTCTTGATAGGCCAAAATGAGTTTGATGGCTTTTTTCCCAAAGAGTACTAAATTCTATGAGTTTCATTGTCCTCATCTGCAAACTGGTGTGTTGGGCAGAACAACTCCTCATGAATTTACGAATTCTAGGATGATGTGCTTCTCAATCTGGTTTTCAGACTCGTCTCACTCAAATTGAGCAGTGAATGAATACGCATAAAAGAAGTAAAAAATTGACTTGAAAAGGACATTTTAAAAGCTTAAAACATGGATTATAAATAGAAGGTATTTAGTGCCCCTCCAGAAGAGACTTTAGAAAGATCAGGTAAAATACATCGTTATCTATAGACTTTGAGATTGGCCTCAGCTACTTTTAGAACTGTTCTTGAGTACTCAGTAGGGGGAAAGTACTTTTTTATATTTAAAAATTTGTCATCAACTTGAGGATATATTCAACTAAGGTGTCATGTCTCATCTCAAGTGGAAAAACAAAGGTAAGAAGCCTAGCAGTACAATAGCATTTAACAGCTGATAATAGTGTTTCTGCCTGATTTGGTGTAATTACCCAGACTGAACATGCTCAGCTTCAGAATTATAGGCAACCGTTAATTATCTGTTCCCTATCCCAAAGTGTATATATTTTTCATAAGCTTTTAGGGTTAGGAGTCAAAAGGAAGTACAGCAGTTTATTTTATTTAAACTTTAGTCTGTGGTATATTTTACAAGACTTTGGGGGGGGGCAAGTAAATTGTAACAGAACACTACTAACTTTAGCTAGTATTGGATAAAAAAGAAATATGCCAGCTTAACTCACCAACTCTATAGACTTCAATGATGTCTGCAAATGAGAATTTCTTTTCTTAAAAATCACAGTTAGAACATTCCTCATCTTCATTTTACATGTAAATAAAGCCAATTCCTATAAAAATCTGATGACTCAAATCATTGGGACGGGAAGAAACATTTCCTCCACCTCTACCCACCCACCCATGGGTATGAGATACTGAATGAGAAAGACACACACAGACACAGACACAGACACACACACACACACACACACACAATTAAGAAGTTCTGTTGCATGAATGAAATCCCTTATGGTACTTTCTGTAAACAGTACAGTAAAAGTTTAAATTGCTGTTCAACTATTGTAAATGCTAGATTCATATTTCACTGAATGCAACAATGAGCCAAGATATGGTCACTTGGCTTTATACAAATAATGCAAAATTTTGAGGTTTCACTAGTTAGTAGCACTGAATCTTCTGTGATAGCTGATCCAAAAGTAACATTATAACCTTTAATTCAGGGTCTTTAAGGACAGTGGTGCAGGTTGTGCTGTACACAAAGGTACCTTGCTAAGGAAATGTGATTTCAGCCTGAGTTTAGCTCTCCAAGTCATGGGATGTGGCATGAAGCTTGCATTGCCCAGCATTCCACCCTACAAGGAACAGCTTTTTCTAATTTCTCTACCCAGAGGAGTCTTTTTCTAATGTTCACTAAGGAGCTGTCTGTGAAAGCAAAGGGCCTTGCTTCTGTTTTCCTCTAGCATAATTCTCTATCTAAAATTTTTATTAAATTATATGCTATATTAGAAAAGGGATAGTGTCCTTTTTGTTTTGCTATCATTTAGCATAGTACCAGTTTTTTTGTTTGTTATTAGTGGAATCTGGAGACCATGAAGTAATGGACTTGAGTTCAAATCCAAGTCTTTGAACAGCTAACTACAGGGCATGCCACTTACATGGACGGCTATGGAAATGACACTCCCTGGAGCTGTGCACGGTCATATAACTTTAGAGGGACTCCTAGTTTTATAACGATGTACGGTGGCATGTTTTTTAAGAATAAGTATAGTAATTAACAGCAGATAATGCAATTTTCATGCACACTATCTTACAATATCTCATTTATACTTCACAGTTAGCAAGTAAAGATTTTCATCACTATTTTTTTAGGTGAATTAACTGAGCCTCAGAGAATTAAAATTACTTCTTGCCTAAGATCACACGAGTATTTTTCAGAGCTGAAATTCAAACACAGGTTAGTGTGATGCTAAGGTATATGAGATTTTAAATTATTCTCTTTTATATAAATATCTGAAAGAATTTTATAGAACAACAGATTCCATATATGGCTGAGTCCTAAGAGAAAAAACATGTCATGACAATTACTCTAATCATACCAGTATGGCATTTAAGTAAATCTTTCAGTTAGTAAAATACTGAGTCATACAAAATTGTAAGAAATAAAACTGCACACCAACATATCTTGACTATGACTTTTGGTAAAAAAAAATACAGTTTTGGAATATTCATTAAAGTTAGCTTTTAATATGAAGTCAAAGCAAGAAAAACAAATGACCACCTAAGGTCCATCTGATTTTACCTTGGTAGATATTCATTTAGGTGAGGATAACAAAAGTGGTGAAAAACACAAAAGATTCTGTTATTATTTTTATTATACTAATGTCTATAATATTTTTAAAATACCTCTTTCACATTATTCCATTTGATCCCATTTTATAGAAGGTAGAAAGACACAGAGAAGACCAGTTACTTCTAAAAGGTGATGGTGCTACAAAGAGGAAACTGATAACAAGACTTGAACACTGATCTTCTGACTCTAAATGAAGAACGATGCCTATTTCATCAAGAATATTTTTGGCGGCTACTTACCATAGAGCCATCTGAACAAATGAAATACACAGATTGCATATGCAATACAGATTGGTTTTTATTAGCAAAGATGCCTATCAAGAGTTAGGTAATTTCATCTCTTTAGATTTGGTGGGAAATCTTATATGGATCAAAGCAAAGCAAATACTGTGAAGTTATCTTGCTGAGTTTTCAAGTCCAGTGAGGTAGTGGAAGTAACAAAAGTTATGGCTGCTCTAGATTTCATTATTATCAAAAATAATTTATTGATGATTTAAAGTGTCAAGAAGCTTGGAAGAAAAATACCTTGTCACTTTAGCCAAGGAAGAGAACCCTAGGCCTGGTCTCACATGCATCTTAAACTTAAGAAAAACTGATTTCCAGAAGTGTAGGGGATGAGAAGGATTATTGGTATTATCAAATATACTCAGAGACACGACATTTCAGTTAAAGAGGAAAGGTATGACTGTGTATGATCCTAATAAGGATAAACCATAAGAGAAGAAGGCATTATTTTAAATTAATTTTTAAATAAAAATTATATATATTTAAGGTGTGCAAATGATTTGATATACATATACAGAGTGAAATGATCACTATAGTTTAGCTAATTAACATATGATCTCCTCACATAATTACCATTTTTTGTGTGTGTGAGTAGAGCACCTGAAATCTACTCTCTTAGCAAATTTCCAGTATTCAGTACAGTAGTATTAACTATAGTCATCATGCTGTACATTAGATCTTTATTCATCCTACGTAATTGCATCTTTGTACGCTTTGATCAACATCTCTCCATTTCCCCACCTCCCCACCCCTGATAACCATCATTCTCATTTCTGTCTCAATGTATTTGACTCTTTAGATTCCAGATATTAGTGAGATCATGCAGTTTTTTCCTTTCTGTGCTTGCTTTATTTCACTTAGCATAATGTCATTTAAAATACGGCTACCCAGAGACATCTTTGATAATTTCAGGTAAAGGACATGTGGACAAGTGAAAGAAGGGTCACATAAAAAAAGGGGGGGAAGCCCATAAACTCATCATAAAGATGTTGAAATATAAAGAAAGGATCACTGTGAAGAGTCTTAGGACAAAAAACCAACACAAAGGTTATTTACAAGTATGCTTAATGATAGAAAAAGGAGGAGAAAAGGAACATTCCCTAGGATTGGAAGAAGGCAATGTAATATCATGTTTCTATTAGTATAGCGTAGTCATATATGTCCACTAATGAAATTAGGATACATCTGTGTGTGATAGAAAATAAGCATTACCTCTGAACACTATTTTCTCTGGCTCTTCTACTAAGAAAAATGGCCTTAAAACCAAAACTGGCACAGTCAACTGGATTAATAAGAGACAGAATTTCAAACTAAGTAAGACGAATGAGCCAGAGTTGTAACCTGATGTAAATGCAGACTTTAGATTTAAATACTGATACTTCTACATATGAATTGTGAGGTCTTCAATACCCTTTGTAGCTCTCGGTTCAGCACTCTTCTGTAAAATCAATGGCATCAACCCCGTGACATTATGAGGAAAAAAATGAGCATTTAAGAGGCAAACATCTGATATGCAGTCCTTGTACACATGCAACACTCAATTCCTTTAACTATTATTATGAGACAAAGTCTTAGCAAAATCCATATCTAGTTATTATAGCTCCCAACTCTGAACCCAAACACTTCAGGCTTACATAAATATTTGGTGAACAAACAAGCAAACAAAAAATCAAAATCTTACAAGAACATGAGCTGTTTAAAATGACTTCAAGATCCTGGGTTCTAATTAGTTATACCCTAGGAAACAAAATCTATAGATATGATCATGGGACCACCTGTTAGTAATTATTGAATACTAGGACAAATAGGAAAATTCCAGAAATATAGAATAAAGAAATATTCCAATTTTTTAACATGAGAAAAAAGATTCTAGAAACTACTGAATAGCAATTTAGAGGTTGACTCACAGAGTGAAGCGTTGAATATGAGTCTGTGAGCACTTCAGGAAACTGTGTTCTCTAAAGAAAGCTAAGGGGCTTCCCTGGTGGCGCAGTGGTTGAGAGTCTGCCTGCCGATGCAGGGGACACGGGTTCGTGCCCCGGTCCGGGAAGATCCCACATGCCGCAGAGCGGCTGGGCCCGTGAGCCATGGCCGCTGAGCCTGCGCGTCCGGAGCCTGTGCTCCTCAACGGGAGAGGCCACAGCGGTGAGAGGCCCGCGTACCGGAAAAAAAAAAAAAAAAAAAAAAGCTAAACACTGGCGGCAACCAAAAGAAATATAATATAATTGAATTTTAGTAAAAAAGTGATAATGTCTCATGATATCTTCATAAATACAAGAAAAATCTAGGCAGGACAATAGAAGAGATAAGGATTCGTGGGTGCATGAATAACAATAAACAGACAGGGTTCATTATTGTTCTTACCAGGAAAGAGCTGTCACATACTAGCACACTACTGATGCTCTGTCTTTATAAATGTTTTACTGATGATCAAAGCCACACAAAGATAGAACCCATGTACATACATGAAAGACATCCATCACGTTTCCTATCAGGCCCAGCCCTCTTGTGACAGAATTTTCCATGTCAAACACACAATATCACTGTCTCTGGCCAAGAGGCACCTAAGAGACATTGAGTCTCCCCAGTTCCTGGCTTTCCTGTTTGCAAAACTTTTGTTTCTTATCATTTTTTTCAACTAGAAGGCATAACTAAGCTATTGATACAAAAACGGTCCAGAAGGGGGGGAATATTCTTAAACCATGTCAGTCTAACATAGTGGTCACAGTCTGGGGACTCTTAGGCCACACAGAGTATGCAGATGTGTTGCGGTTGGCCTCTTAGTGCTAATTTGTTTTGTTTTTTATTGAAACCCATTTCTAAAACTGAGGATAAATTAACCTATGGGCAGGATAAAAGAGCAATTTCCTGGTTATACAGTTGGCTGGACCTGATAACAATCACCTCCTTTAAAGCGGGTATGTGTTCTTCAATTTGTCAAATGAGCTCTCTTTACTAGCCTGGTCTTCTCCAAACTCAGCTAAGAACCGAAAGACAGAACTTAATGAGGAGACAAATCACCGTTTGTTCCAAAGAGGTCTTAACATTAAGAGAGATTGAAAATTTATAGGACTTCCAGGTTCAAGATGGGCTTTGAGTCTACGTGTTTACCTCTATCCTTCCAAAGTGCCACTGAAATAACCATATCAATGTAAAAATAAATATGACTGAATTATGTTATGAGGTAGTGAGCTCCTTGCTAAGCAGTTTTTAAAGGCAGGCTAGCAAACACTTGGCAGGATGCTGCAGAAATTATTTCAGAATTGGATAAAAAAATGAATAGATGAACTTTTTCTTCAAAATAAAAATTATTTTAATATAAAAATTTATATTCCAGTTGGTCAATCTATAAATATTTATTGTTGACGCTCTGTGCATGGCAATAGCTACTAGTGTGATATACTAATCTGTGACCTCCATCCCTCAAATCACAGCTGTTCCAGCTCCACAATCCATCTTATAGGGAGGAAGAAGGAGGAGAAGGGCGTGTCCCCTCCCTTGAAAGGTATTTGAGGAAGTTACACATGCTATTTCAGATGATATCTCATTAATCAGAACTTAGCCCCATGCCCGCCAATTGTAAAGGGTTTGGGGAAATATCCTTACTCGAGATGACTATGACTCAGCTAAAAATTGGGCATTCTATTACTGCAGAAGAAAGGCGAATAAATAACAAGAGACAACCAGCAGCCTCTGGCCATGGACCCAAAACACAGACCAGAACATAAGTAGGGCTTGGGAGAATGACAAGCTTCCTTCTGCAGGTAAAAGCTGTGAGGAGGATGATTCTGTCAAGGAAGAAGAGCCAGTGCTCACTTAAGAGGCATTGTCGGGAAGGATCAGTGAGGTGATTGAGGATCAATGGGAGTCTAATAATCAAAGAAGAGAAGTTTCTCAGAGAGTACATTTGAAATTTTGGGAGTTGACCAGGGAGAGCCATAGTGGGTTGAGAAAACTAAAGAGAAAATGGATGATCTAAGGGACTTACATCTTTAATGATGGTCGGAGAAAATAGGGCCATAATTGGGTCAGCTTGCTGCAAGTGTGTCAAGATAAAAAGAACCGACTGATACCCTCAGCTCATCAGGACTCAGCTGCACCTTGGAAGAGCACTGAGAATGTGAGATATGAGAGTTCATGCATATTTGAGAGCAGCTCTGCACGACAGCTCTACTAGAAGCATAGGAATGAGGAAAGTTGGGGCAGCTGAGACAGCCCAGTTTCTGGCACAGAGGTATAGAGAAATGTTTCAAGAAAAGTTGACAAAATTGATAGTCTCCAACAGAATCTGCAAAATCTAGTTCCTAATTCTCAGATGTATGGGTAAAGAAAAGATTGAATTTTCTTACTTCCTGTGAGTAGAAATATCCTCTAACAAGAAGGGAAACAAATAGCATTCGATGTGTATATAGCAACTATGAAAGTGATGTATAAGCAGATCTAGACTAAATCATGTGGGTGCCCCTAGGGAGGCTAACGATTTACTGCCTCTTTTAACAGATGTGTAAATATTTAAAATACTCACCTAGAGAGGAGACTGAGGGTGTCAAGTCAGAAGGAACCAAGGAGGGCTACTTGTGGCAGAGCTCAAACCCCTCTTCATCTCGCTCTTGTTCTTCTGTCACTCTGCTCTTTGGCAAACTTGTACCTTCCACTGGGGAACACTAGAGTCCTACAATTTAAAAAATTGCTCCTAAAGGCAATGCGCTAAGTCTTCTATTAATGCCTGAGCATATTCATTGAGATCTAGCTGCCCAGCCTGAGGACATATCAAAGAATCTCTTCTAATAGAATGCAATGGTCTTCCTAAGAGGAAGTCAGTAAAATACATTCCTTTTCCCATCCCACTGCATTCCCAGTAATATCTGAGCACCCATACAGACCAGTGCCTTAGCACTTGCTATGTAGACAGACTCTTGGTTTGGCTCTGTATTTACAGCTCAACTCGACTCCTGTAAACACAAAGAATAACAAGTGGCCCATTTTCAGAAAATCCACAGCTTTCCTAAAATAGACTTTGAGTTCTTTTGTTTGTTTTGTAAATAATTTAAATTAACCTGCTTTTCAAAAATTATTGTTCTTTAAGCTAATGCTTTAAAGTAATTATTTATAGACATCATGCTAAATTCTATGAGGACAATTTTGCTATTCAACCCCATTATTTCTGACGGTTTGTTCAGATTGAGTATATTTTTCCTTCAGGTTGAGTATATTTTTCTTTCTCCAAATTTCCATCCAACAGCCTTTACTGATTTTCTCCTCCAAAAGAAAGGATTCTATTTTCCTTTTCAGAATATAATTTTCAGAGTTTTATATTCAGTTATATTTCAGAGTTATGATCAACTATTCTAATTTTTTACTTTCCCCTTCTCTCCTCATGGCATTTTGTCATATGAACGATCACTTATGAACCTTTGCAGACTCCAGAGAGAAATTTTCCTATTTGGAAAATAGAGCTTTTCAACATGAGTAAAAAATAACATTAGCAACAATCTTCCAGAAAATACTATATGTCTCTGAATGGTAGCATTGGTAGAGTTTAGATCCAGCAAAATCTCACTAAATACTCAATAGCAACATTCCTAGAATTAATTCATTTATTTCTAAAAGTGTGAAACAAAAATAATGCCATCTCTAGGCTACTTGGTGAGGGAGAGGGAAAAAAAAGTCTTGTTTATAGTTATAATGAGTTGGAACTAATTCTGTTTCTTTGTTTCTGGTTTGCCATACCCAGTCTAGTTGTTAGGGTATGTGTACCCTTCTAAATACACTGTTTGCTTTGAATAAGATCTGAGTGGGGAAAAGTCTCAGTTCACAGCCTATGGAATCTATTTGCATCTCCAAGGAAATAGTTGTTTACTACTCTGTTGTCATTTGTTCAGAGCACAACATAGAAGTGAATTCCCATCAATATTCATAGCCCTTGTAGCCTCCAGAGGCTCCCCTGTGTGATTGTGCTTCATTTAGCTCTAAATCTGTATTCCCATATAGGTTTAAACAAGAGAGCTAGGGAAATTTTGAAGTCTTTTGTTCTCAGTCACAGTAATATTTAAATAGTCCACTGGGTATGCAAATATTGTGGATTCCTTTATTGCTTTGTTATAGTCTACCACGAAAAGATTCACCTTAGGGGAACATAACCCCTTTTTTAATTTTAGATTCCGAAAAATATTTACCTCTACCCTTACTAGCTTATTTATAAATCAGTTTGGTTTCTCAAATTCACACAAGGTCAGGAATCTATAATTCTTTTCAATGCTGAGGTTATATCCTATGCTTCTACTCTCACTCCAGTGTTCTTAGACTCACTCAACAGGTTAAACCTGAACTTGTCTACAGACTTCTTATTATTAAACACTTCAAAATATTTGGTATACCTGTAATTATTCAGTGAAAACATATACAATGAGTTATGATGACCATAAGATTAGAGAGAAAAAAATCTAGGATCTGTATCAAGTCAATGAAAAGTAAGAGTTTACTAAAAATCAGCATTCTGCATATGTATGTTATTTTGAAGCATATATTCAGCATACTCTATGGACTGTATACACATATACAACAGGTGGAGATTTAGACTTCTCCTATAATGGGACGGAGACATTAAAACATTTTTCCTTTCATTGTGTCATTGTTCTTTTTTTTTTGAATTTTATTTTATTTTTTATACAGCAGGTTCTTATTAGTTACCTATTTTATACATATTAGTGTATATATGTCAATCCCAATCTCCCAATTCATCCCTCCCCCCAGCGTTCCCCCCTGGGTGTCCATACGTTTGTTCTCTACATCTGTGTCTGTATTTCTGCCTTGCAAAAACAACTTCTTATGTAGAAAATGATATGATATGCCACAGTATAACTAGAGAAAATAAACTTAAAATTTGGTGGAATAAGATAAAGAAGTAATTCTTGGTGATAAGATAAAGAAAGCATGAGGCTAAATACTAACACAGGGTCAGGAATGTTATTCTATAAGGGATTTTATGTCAAAAAGAATTTGTGCCATTTGTCTAGAATGGTTTAGAAAACAGAATATATGGAGGGAAAACAAGTAAATGAAATAGACTTAAATAAAAAATAATCTATTTTAAAATAATCTTTGCAATTTGCATTTAAGGTTCTGGTGCCAGTTCAGATAAAAGTAAATGTACTTCATCCTCTCTCCTACTGAATACAACTAAATATCTAGACAGATGCATTCAGCAGCTATCTGAAGACTCTGAAAAGTTAAATGGTAGCAGATAGAATAAGAAAGGAAACCAGAACTCAAAGTAAGACCAATATAAGTGTGAGTTTCTTGTATTTTTCCCTCTAATATCTTCCAGCCTGGACTGAAAAGCAACAAAGGCCAGAATTGCAATCTGGGTGTAAGCAGAAAATGCTCCAAGAAAAGACCTTTATTTCTGGTCTGCACATCAGGGAAAGTAGCCCCCAGGGTCAGAGAGAGTGGGAAAGTTCACTGTTTTTTCCACTCTAGTCCCAGGCAACCCCATGGCAGTGTTGGCAGGGCTGGGCAGAAGCAGCTGGGCAGGCAACCAGAACTCTGACGGAAAGGAACCATTCCTCCTAACAAGAGAAACTGTAACCCTGAGAATGGGGGGGAATACCCCAATTCTTCTTCTCTCTCTCTATAGTCCTACTGCTTGAACTCAGAGGTGGACAGTTGTGGGAAGTACACAGCCCAGTGGGAAAACTAAAGCCCTAGCTTTCTGGACAGAAGAGAAGGGTAGGAGCCTCTGAGAGCCAGAAAATATCAAGGAGACTCAATGAGGAGAGAATTCAAGAAAGTGATCCTACAAAATTGTGTAACCTCAGCTACATAAACATGAATGAGACCCTAAACAGCACACCAAAGACTCTGAGAACTGAACTCTTGGTAGACCACCTTGAAGGTCTCAGACTCTGTGGCATACACATGTGACAGAGCTAATTAGCACTGCAAACTCTTTGAAAAAATGAAGCAGCTCAGAACCATAGCTCACAGAAGGCAGTTGGGAACTTTCAGCCTAAATCTGTACAGATCTATTAAGTGATAAAACACACACACACACACACACACACACACACACACACCAATCTTCACAGTAACTAAATGACTCAGAATCTCATAATACAACATACCAAATGTCCAGGGTACAATCCAAAATTAGCCAGCAATCTACAGATTCAATGCAATTCCTAACAAAATTCCAATAGTCTTTTCTTCAGAAATAGGAAAATTGATCCTAAAATTCATATGGGATGCTAGTGGTCCAGACTACGAAGATACAGTAATCAAAAGAGTGTGGCACTGGCATACAGATAGACATACAGACCAATGGAATAGAATCAAGAGTGCAGAAATAATCCCATATTATGGATAATTGATTTTTAAAAAAATTTTATTGGAGTATAGTTGATTTACAATGTTGTGTTAGCTTCAGGTGTACAGAAAAGTGAATCAGTTATGCATATAGTCTGTAATGGCCTATATGGGAAAAGAGTCTAAAAAAAGTATGGCTAGTTAATTTTTGACAAGGGTGGGTATCAATTCTGTTCAATAGGGAAAGAAGTATCTCTTCAACAGGTGGTACTAAAACAACTGGATTTCTACACGCAAAAGAATGAAGTTGGACCCCTACCTCAAACCATATACAAAAATTATCTCAAAATGGATCAATGACCTAAATAAAAAAACTAAAACCGTAAAACTTTTAGAAGAAAACCTAGGAGTAAATCTTCATAAACTTGGATTTGACAAAGGATTCTTAGATATGACACTAAAAGCACAGCAACAAAAGAAAAAATAGGTAAGTTCGACTTTATTAAAACTAAAAACTTTTGTTTGTCAAAGGGCATTATTACGTAAGTGAAAGATACCTACAAAATGAAAGTTTTTTGCAAATCATATATCTGATAATGGTTTAATATCTGGAATATATAAAGAATTTCTAAAACTCAACAACAACAAAAAAACAAACAACCCAATCCAAAAATGAGCAAAGCACCTGAATAGACATTTCACCAAAGAAGATATACAAATGGCCAACAAGTATATGATAAGATGCTCAACAATCATTAGTCATTAGGGAATGCAAATTAAAGCCACAAAGAGATATCTCTTCATACCCATTGGATGTCTACAATCAAAAATATAACAAGTGTTGGCGAGGGTATGCAGAAAATGGAACCCTCATGCACTGTTATTGGGAATGTACAATTGTGTAGCATTTTTGAAAAGCAGTGACTGTTCCTCAAAATGTTAAACATAGAGTTACCATTTGATTCAATGATTTTACTCCCAGGTATATACCCAATAGAAATGAAAACATATATCCATGTAAAAAGGTATACACCAGTGTTCATAGCAGCACTTCCTAACAGTCAAAAATTGATAACAACTCAAAGGTTATTCAACCGATAAATATATAACAAGTAAAATGTGGCATATCCACAAAATGTATACCATTTAGAAATAAGAAGAAATGAAGTACTGACACATGCTACCATGCTGCTGACCCTTGAAAGCATTTTGCTAAGTGAAAGAACCAAATCACAAAAGGCACATATGATTCAATTTCTTTGAAATATCCAGAATAAGCAAATCCATAGAGACAAAAAGTAAACTAATGGTTGCTTAGGATTAGAGAAAGGAGGGGACAGGGGAGATGGGGATTGACTGCTTAGGGCTGACGTTATTGGATTTCTTTTAGGAGGGGTGACAAATTGTGCTGATTGTTGCACAATCAAGTAAATGTATTTTAAAACATTGAATTGTACATTTTAAATAGGTGAATTTTTATGTTAATTATATCTCAATGTCTGTTATTTTAAAAACATGTTTTTTATTCTACTATAAAATATATATAATAAATAGATGAAATAATTTCTGTGTCTCCTTAAGTTTTAAAAGTTTAGGCTTCTAAGTAAGGCCCTTTACTTGGAACCTCTAATTCTAACAGAGCCTGTTTACTGGCAGAATCACCTGAAATTCTAACTTATACGAGTCAAATTTTATATGTTGGTAATAAAATGTATCTCTGTTAATTTAAAAATTAATATAGACTGTTTAATACTCAAGTCACAAAGAGAGAACATAGAAATGATATTTAATCAAAATATTTCAAGTGATGTTTTCATATAGTCATTTCTCTATTGTAACCGAGCAACAAATATTTTACAGTTAAACTGCTCATGTGCAAATTGCCTTTCAGGAAGAGGAAAAATATAAAGGATTCTAGAGAAAAGAATAAAAGCCTAACATCATGAACCAGTCTTGCACAATACTGGAGAGTAGGCACCCAATATATGTCAATGACTGGCTTTGGGGATGAATTTAATCTCATAAACAAGAGACTTTGATTTTATAAGCATCAGTAGTATCATTATCACAGAATGTTAACGAATACAAAAAAAAAAATTGACCATCCAGTGACAATGTTTACACATAAGAAAATAGTGACCGACCCACTAAAGATTAAGGAATCTACAAAATTCAGAGAGCTAGATTGTTAAAAGATTTAGAGGAGAATCAAGGGTACCTGATTACTTGTCTGATTTTCTTTTAACCAGTCTCTTTCTGCCTAATTTGTTAAGTCCATTGGGTGAAAAAGGAATGTAACTAAACCTTAGTATAACTTTAGAATTGACCCTGTCAGCTATTTTTTCATTGTCTGTAGACGCTTAAATGTATTGTCTTCAGCAGAAAGCAATGTAAGTAATTGCATAGCATAAAAGTAAATGTTAAATTATAATTAAATTATTCTGCAAGCCTATCACACTAAGTTTATGGCCATTTCATCATATTGCAGCAGCACGCAGAACAACAATTAGAGAGAAAGAAACGTTCTGAATTGAGATCTCAACTTTCTGAAGACTCGTCTCCTTGAAGGCATCTCCTAACATTGTTTATGTCGTTGCTTTTCATTTTCATTCTTCAACTGTCAGCTTTTCTTCTATATATACATTTATTGTGATCCTTTTTCCTTCAGCAGATAGCCAGACACTGGGAGATTCCAAATTAAATGCCTCTCAGTTCGACTTAGTACAGAAAGGTCCTGATTTATTACTCAAGATTTATCCAGTGCTTTTCCTTCTCTCAGATTCTTACAATCATTTACTAGCCTTTCCTGAGGACTATGCTGTGAAGGTCATTTTTAGCACGCTTACTTGACAGGGGAGAACACAGACTTCAATTGAGAAAATTATTTTGACCGAGGTGGCAGAATAAGGTTAGCTCAGAGCCCAGAATAATGTCCAAGGTCACGTTAGCACACTTAGTTCCACATTTCTTTCTCATTTCTCCAATCTTCAACAGAGAAGCAGAATCTATTCATTTTGTGAACCCTTTTCCTCCCAGATGTTCTTCTCAGAGCCTAAACTTTCCACAGGAGCTAGCACTGGTCAGTGTCTTTTACCTAATCCAAATAAACCTCTGTAAGATGCACAAAACTGTGAGAGCCACATTACCTAGAAAGTATTTGTGTGTGTGCATATGTGTATGTGTGTGTGTGTAAGTGGAGGGGTGATTTATTCACAATGTATTCACTCAACTATAGTTTTAGGAAGCCACCATGTGACTGGGACAATATGAGGTTCTGAGGTACTGAGGCAAATAAGACACAGTTCCTGCCTTTAAGAAGTGAAAAACCTACTGGGGAAACAGAACAATATAGAGATAAGCAAACAATTATATATGTATTTTTAAAAAACACACACACACAACAATGTGATGTCTTAGTGACATTAAAATGTCCAGGATATTTACAGGAGTTCTAAGAAGAGGACAGGCGAGAAATCAGTGACAGTTTACTCATATTTCGTGAGTAAAAACTGTGGGAGGGGAGCGGAGTCAACTTCTCCTCATGTATCTCCTCTCTACCTACTGTGCACAAGCAGCATGAAAAGGTGAGGGAATAGAAAGGAAATAGCAGGCATACACTGTGTTGTCTTCCACTGTCACCACTGACTGCAAGAAAAGCAAGCGACTGCATCCTCCGTAACACTGAATATCATGAATAAAATGATAAAAAAGTGCTAGGAATATAGTACATATAAACTACTTAGTACCTTGCCAGAGACAGAGTAATTGCTTAATAAATGTTAGCTATTTGTAGTTACTATTGATATTTTAACCAATTGTATCAACAGCTCTTTTCAAATTTACCCTATGCTGCCATCTTGATAGAATGAACAGAAGGAGAAAAAAAGGAGGAAAACAATTGGAAAATAGTGGTATTGGTGTTTTAAGTGGAAAAATAACACGAGATACACTCTATCATCTATATTACCCTGCTTTTATGCCATCTGTGCTAGACACATATACGTTGTTTTATTTGCTTCTTACAACGAGGGAGGGAGGTAGGCTTAACTCTATTTTATAAGTAAGAAGAATAAGAATCAATGAGATTTAAATAACTTTAGAAGGTCATACAGATAGAAAAAGGTGGCACCAGGACTGGATCATCTCTCCAAACTCCAGTCTTGCTGTTTTTGTACACTCTCTTCTCAAATCAGAAAATAGTAGAACCATGACTTAATTCAACGAGTATTTTCTGAGTTCCTACTCTGTGTCAGGAACCGTGTTCAAGGTACTACAGAGAGAACAGTGACTTTTCAGATATGGTCTCTGACCTTATGAGGCTACAAATACAGAGGGAGATGGACAGAAAAAGAGGCAATTGTAAAGCAGAAACACAGGGTGTTGGGGGAGCTTATGGCAGAGCATTTAACCCCTGGAAGGTTAAGGACGATTCTCAGGAGTGATATCTCAGCTGAGACATGAAGCATGAGTATAAATCAATATGATGGAAGTACAAGGAGGTGAATGATGTAGGTAAAGAGAAAAATAGCCTGTGTGAAGGCTCAGAGACAAAACTGGGTATGATGATTTGGAGAATAGGATTATCCACCAAAAGGACGGGACTATGGAATGGACAAGCGATAATGTTGAGGGGTCCAGGTCATGCAGTCCCCTTGAGTACCACGATAAAAAAATAATGACCTGATCCCAATTAGAATATGGACTCTATGACACATTTTAAGCAAGAGGATGAAGTAATTAGACATCACATTTTTCTTTTCCTAAACTTAGCTTTTATAAAAAACTATTAGGGGGCTTCCCTGGTGGCGCAGTGGTTGAGAGTCCGCCTGCCGATGCAGGGGACACGGGTTCGTGCCCCGGTCCGGGAGGATCCCACGTGCCGCGGAGCAGCTGGGCCCGTGAGCCATGGCCGCTGAGCCTGCGCGTCCAGAGCCTGTGCTCCGCAACGGGAGAGGCCACAACAGTGAGAGGCCCGCGTACCGCAAAAAAACCAAACCAAAACAAAACAAAAGTTCTAAAAAAAAAAAAAGCCTATTAATATAGTACTTGTCTTCCTCATCTAAACAAAATTGTTTTTAAAAGTTTCCTTACGTAAAGATGGAAATGTTAGCTGGAGTTCAATTTTATAGAACTCAAGGTTATACCAAATTTGGGGTAAGAGGGGGAAAGTGATGAAAAGGAAGGAAAAAAATTACTTTCTTGATCTCATACTTTCCTATTACTACTCACTCTCTTACCTTCTCTCTTTAAACATCATGCCTATGGTCTAAACTTTGCTACTGTCATTGCCCCATCTTCCACCACTCCAATTCATCTCACTGAAATCTAGACTCTGTCCTTGTGATAGTTGCTTCTCTTGCAAAGATTATTGCAGATTGCCTATCAGGTGGACCTTTTTGAATCTTAGGGGGAAGAGGATGGTTAGAATGGGCTAGAATTGGTATTTTCCTTCCCTCAGGTCAGTTAGGCTCTAGGGAGCCATTGACTAAAACCATCTGCCTTGGCCAGGCATGATAATAACCACTTACATGAGTCGTCTCACAACAGGAGGTCCCAATAAGAAACATGGTGCTGCCACCAAAAACCAGGAGAATTCGGGAGGGGCCAAAAGGAGGGAGGAGACGCCAACCCATAATATGTCCTGCCAACCTCCCAGAAACCCTTGCGCTGGAATCCATCTTGGCTGAGAGATGCACACGTGCGCCACAAAGGACCCAAGTCTGACCAAATATGGGCACAAGCAAGATGACTGGCCAGAGACACCCCAGAAGGCTAACCCCATTATCATAAAACCTGAGACTGTGAGCCACATGGCAGAGGCATTCTCCTGGGTTCCCTTACCCCATGATCTTAGCCTCGGTGCCCCTTTCCAATAAAGTCTTTTGCTTTGTCAGCATGGGTGTCACCTCGGACAATTCATTTCCAAGTGTTAGACAAAAGCCCACTCTCGGGCCCTGGAAGAGGTCCCCCTTCCTGCAACAATACTTTTATTTTTTATACTTAATCCTTATACTTTTTATGCTTTTGTCTCTTATAACATTGTCCAAGGTTTCTAGTAATATTAAATCAGTAGGTGTACAAATTGGCATCTTTTCTTATTCTTTGCCTTGATGAAGATGATTTGATAAGATCTGAAATAGAAAATTTTAGTTATATCCTTGAGAAAATAGATACTGCTTCTACAACTATGTTATTGGAAGAAAAGTTCCATTAACTTACAATGATTGTAGATAAACACAACTTATATCTTTTGTACACCGGTGATCTTCAAACTAAAGTCTAGCTAAATAGATAAATGTTCAGAGTTCCTAATACTATCTGTGGTAAAAAATAGTCCTAAGGACATATATTTTTTTATATATAAATTTATTTATTTATTTATTTTTAGTTGCGTTGGGTCTTCATTGCTGCGTGCGGGCTTTCTCTCTAGTTGCGGCAAGCGAGGGCTACTCTTCTTTGCGGTGTGCAGGCTTCTCATTGCGGTGGCTTCTCTTTATTGTGGAGCCCAGGCTCTAGGGTGCGTGGGCTTCAGTAGTTGTCACACATGGGCTCAGTAGTCGTGGCTCATAGGCTCTAGAGCGCAGGCTCAGTAGTTGTGGCGCACGGGCTTAGTCGCTCCGTGGCATGTGGGATCTTCCCAGGCCAGGGCTCAAACCCGTGTCCCCTGCATTGGCAGGCAGAATCTTAACCACTGTGCTACCAGGGAAGTCCTAAGGACGTATATTTTAAGGCTGACACTATTCTCTGCAAAGGCTTAAATGGTATTATAACTACTCTACATAATCTATCAGTAAGTTCCTGTCAGTTTACTAAGGAAGTGTCCACTGGAAATAACTACAGTAGAAATAAATTTCATTTAGCTGCATGCATCAGAGCATATTAAATATTATCTTAGTTTTTCCATATATCTCTTTGTCTACTGCTATTTTGTACAAATGAAAAAAAATCCCTGCACCAATATAAGTGATAGTTTGATAATGACAGTGAAATACCTGGCTTCCATATTTTTTTAAAAATCCATTGAAATATGATGGATTGTCTAGAAATGCATCCACGAGTACTAAAAATAGGAAAACATCCTTCACGGAAGGATGCTCACCAAATTTAACATACTGGAAAAAATTTTGATTTGGTGTGGTCAAGCAAAGTACTTCCATAAGAAATGTAATGATCTGTTCTGTTATTTTGTAACCTGGATAACAGATATATGGTGTTTGTTTTTATTATTCTTTACATTTTTGTATGTCACAAATATTTAATAATAATAACAGATAGAATAAAATCTCATGTTCAAACTTTTCCTTCACAATTGTGACCTCATTCTTGCTTCCAGTGTCACTACAGAAAATTCTGAGGTTAATCTAAGTCGTTTTCCTTAGATCAGAAGCTCTGATCTGTCCATAAGCTTTTGGAATTTTCTCAATATTGTTGATGTTCTTAGATGTTACCGTAACGTGTCTACATCTGAGTTTTTCTTTATTTACCCTACTTGGCACCCTAGGAATATTTTCAATATGATTTATTTAACCTTGCTTTAGTTCTGGGAAATTGTGCATGATTATTTCCTCTCCATCCAATTTTTCCTCTCCTTTGTCTCTTCATATTTAGATTTTGACATCTACTAAATTTCACATACCCTAACTTTTATCATTTCTATCTCCCTAATTCTTTCCATGAGAGTTTCTTGACCTGATCTTTTAGTTTATTCATCTTCATCTGTAATCATTCTGCTTTTTATCTTATTATTTCATTCTAATTATTGTCTTTTTATACTCAATCTTTCTCCTTTGTGTTTTTTATAAGGGCTTACTTTGTTTTCATTTTACCATCCCCCCCCAATGTATTAGAGAATATTATATTTATTTATTTATTTATTTATTTTAACATCTTTATTGGGGTATAACTGCTTTACAATGGTGTGTTAGTTTCTGCTGTATAACAAAGTGAATCAGTTATACATATACATATGTTCCCATATCTCTTCCCTCTTGCGTCTCCCTCCCTCCCGAGAATATTATTTTTATTTTTAATTCTTATCTGCCTATTTCATTAAGTCTGCTTCATTGAGTTTTGCATGCTCATTCACTATCCTTTATCAGGACTTCATCATTCAAACGTCTGGCTTCTTTTGGCAATGAATACATCTTCCCCTGGTTGTATCCAGTATCTAGGCTGGTAACATGGGCAAGGTAGAGCACTGTGTGTTGCTCCTGGCTTGGTTAAGGTGGTAGGACTGTAGCTGAGGGCAGTGCCTGAGGAGTCACAGTCTAATCTTGATCCTCTCTCCTCTGTCCCATTTGCTGTTTCCCCAACAGGTGGCACTGCCCCTCAGGGAACCTCTGCTCCAGCATTGTTCTCTTCCTAGAGCTCTTCTCTGTCGGTTTGGTTATCCAGAGCTCAGGGAAGGAGATGGAGGAGGAGAAGGGGACAGGGCTTTATAGAAGTCAGCAACTCAGCCTGCTTTGTCTTGAACATCTCTGATGTCACCATGCTGACCCCAGTGGTCCTGGGCAAGTGCGGCTGCTCTTCCATCAGTACTGAGGGGGTGGGTGGGCATCTAGGCCAGCAGTGTGGCACTGCAAGAAAGGAATGCAACTCAAAAGTTCTTCCCCTCAGCCAGTCTCCATGCTTGCACATGCAAACCTCTTCATCCCTGCCAGCTATTGCCCTCCATAATAGCACAGAGCCAATTTGCTGTGCCCAGCATTTTCTATGTCTTGACTTTAGCTCTTCAGACCCATACTTTTTGTTTCTTAACTTCTGCATTGCTTCCAGGGTGGAACTAGAGGAGAAAGGTAAACAGGCCACAAAGTCTGATCAGGATTCTAACACTGACGAGCAACACGGCTTGGACTTGGCTTTATTTGTGTTCAGTTTGTTTTGCTGAAACTGAGAAGCAAGCAATACAAATAATTCATGCCAATGGGAAGGGGAATACAGTTTCCCAGGACCTCTCTCATCCCTTATGACGGGTGCCTGATGTCTACACAGTGGAGGAGCATGCCAGTCCAGCCAGAGCAGCCCAGGGCCAGGACTCACTGTCTTTTGCGTTTAGGCTGGAGGAGGAGCCACACCCCCAGACATGGGTCTACCTACATATAAGGCAATCCCTTGATACCTCTGTGCTATGTCTTCCGGCTTCATAGAGCCTACAGCAGTCATTTATCTGCAGCATCTGATCTATTTCAACAGGGGCAGGAACCCTAATTCTTTTTTTCCCCATATTTGCATCCTTTACCAGTGACTCAGCTGCAGAAGCCCTATTTATGTTTGTATCTTCAACAGTTTGCACATTGTTAGTGCTCAATATACACTTGTATGTTATTATTGTTTTGTTGTTTATGAGCAAATAGAGGGAAGTAATGGGTTAACATAAGTGTTAAATAGTTGAAATCACAATTCACAAATGAGATGTTTATTTGTGGAACAATTCACATCTGGGATGTCAGTCTTTGCATGAATTTTACTCTAGAGTTAGGAAGGGAGGATGCTGCACAAAACCAAGGAGGGAATCCAAAGGTCACAAGCAACTTACAAGCATGGCCAGTAAGGGAAAATCTAGGCCAGTTGTCAGGATTCTGTGCAAAAGTGAAAGAGAAAGACAGCGCTGAGTTTGTTCAAGTCAGTTTATAGAATCATGGGACCTCAATAGATTGACCGATAATAGAAAACAAACATAACATAAGATAACCAAATCTGCCCCAGCAACAACTGAGGTGACCCCTAACCTCTCTTTTTATCAGTGCTGGGCTGGGCAACCAATGAGTGGGCAGATCTCTCCCCTGAAAGAGATGAGAGCAGCACCTAAAGCATCAAAGGAACTGCTGAGAAGAAGGTCCAGCTTGATGCACTGCAAGCCTCCAGGGGTCTGGGATGATGAAGCAGTCATGCTCAGTAATGTCTGTGGGACAGGTTAGGACCATCTCTCCCCTAACTCCCAGGTAGATAAGAAAATATTTTCTATGCAGTGTTAGAGAGTTTTCCAATCTCTAAAATTAGGTATCTCCATTCATATTTAATGAGGCTATTAACTAAAGTTGCTTCATGTTTGAGGGTTGTTTTTTAAAGCACACATAAAAAATAAATTAAATGATGGGTGTAAACAATCAAGTAAAGGGACATTACCCTCCTTTGAACAACCAATATGCAGCAATTAATGGGGATTTCTCTATTTAGAAATATTTTCAAAGAGCAAGACTAAATTACTAAAGGAAAAATGAAAAGTTAATTAGTTGCTTTTGACTTGTGCTGGCCTTGACTGTTACACAATCTTTCGAGGTCATCTTTAGAAAGAGGATACTTGTGTGTCCAAGGTGCTAAGCCCATCCGCTTGTTCTTGGGGTTCTAATTAACTTCCATGCTGGTTTGATTAACACTGGCATTTGTTTTTTCCTAGTGGAAAGCAGCCACTATATGCAAAAGCTTAAGTGAGTCACCTTTTGTTAGCAGGCTTAACAATCACAGGGTTTTTTTCTATGTGGTGTCAAACTTTTTTTGGTCTGGACTTTGAAATATATGACTTTTCTTAGTTGTAAGGGATTATATAAAATGCATATTTTCTTTTATTTCTTCACAAAATGTCAAGAGGCACTATTACTATGTTTCTATGAACAAGGCATAAGAAACAACATAAAATGGGTCATTTCATTTATACTCAGTTCATTACATTATAATATTAAAATAACCAGCATATTTTATACTTTTGATGTCCACCTGGATAGACTGTGCAACACAGTGTTTTCTCAGTTTCTTAACCTATCTCTAGGGTCCTTCGGTCCTCATCACTCCATCTCAGCCACCCGTTCTAGTGGCCCTGCCATGGACACTATTGTCATCTAACTACTCTACAGCTAAAACTACCAGATCAAACACTCCACTTTATAACCACAGTGACCTTCTTCCCCTCCAGCTACAGTGTCATGATCAGTACTTCCAGTGGTTCTTAGGGTGAGCTAGAGAGGACAGAGACCACTAAAAGGCCATTTCAGTGAAGAAAAGAGAATACATGAGATTCTGGACCAAAGCAGTAATGAGGATAAGATGAAAGATGGGAACAAGAAACATTATATAGGCAGAAGAGATAGAACTTAGTTGAAAAGCAAATGTGGAAATTGAGGGAAAAGAAGTATATTAGTCCTCTGTTGCTGTACAACGAATTGCCACAAACCTAGTGGCTTAAACAACACACACTTATTATCTATAGTTTCTGTAGGTCAGAAGTTTGGGCATGGCTTTGCTGAGTGCTCTGCTCAAGGTTTCATAAAGCTGGAACCAAAGTGGTAGCTGGGCTGCATTCTCATCTGGAGGCTTGACTAGGGAAGGATCCACATCTCAGTTTCTTCAGGCTTTTGGCAGGACTCACTTCCTTGCAGCTGTATAATTCATGGCAGCTTGTTTCTTCAAAACCAGCAAGGGAGGGAGTGCCTGCTGTTGCCAGTATCGTACTTCAGAGAAGGCATAGACCCTCTTCTAAAGGGCTCACATGATTAAGTCAGGCCTGCCCAGGATAATCGCCCTTTGTATTAACTCAAAGTCAGTTGGGTAGGGACCTTAGCTACATTTAAGCAATCCTTTCACCTTTGCCATAGTCTACTGGTTAGAAGTGAATCAAAAGGATGAGATTACAAAAAGGTGTGTATTTCAAGGAGTAGGAATCACAGGAGCCATTTTAGAATCGTACCTATCAAAAAAAAAAAGAAAGAAGCAGAGGTCTAAAGGCTTGATCCTGGGGACTGGAGAAATGGTGGTACTAGTAAAATGAAAACAAAAACATTAATATATAAAAGAGTTTGGGAGAGCAGATAAGTTCAGTTTTGTCCATGCTTTTATTGAGATGCCAAAAATATAAGAAGAGTTGCCCAGAGTAACTGAAGATATAAGATGAAATAAAAGATAGAAGCCCAAATTAGAAATATTGATTTATCAACAGAGGTTTACACCTTAAAGTCATGAGACTGGGTCACCTCATTAAAGAAGAGGATAAAGAAAAGAAACATTGTGGGGAGGCAAGTAGAAGCCAATAAAGAAAAGAGGAAATTTGAATAAAAATGAGTAGATATATAGGAGAAAATGGAAGAAAGCAGGTAGTACATAGCATGCAAGTCAGTAGGTTTTAGACTTGAGTGTACATATGGATGCCTGGTAGAGCACATCACAGAGTTGTAGTCTAAATATTCCCTACAAGAGACATTAAAGGGGTTTTGAGAAATTCAGATTCTTGGACTCTACTTTAGATCTACTGACTCTGAATCTGCATTTTAACAAACTTCACAGAAAATTTTTATGCCCTGTAATTTTGAGACAAAAGAGTGGTCTGTAAGCTAATGCAGATCCCTCTGTTACTCGTCTGGAAAGAGATAAATACAGAAATTGAAAATATGTTTAGAAACATTTATAGCAATTCAACATTGCTGTGACATCCAAGTGCATGACTAGTGGTCTCATCTCATGGAGCAGCGTATGGACCACACTGAGGGTTATAATACTTAAATGTTGAGTCACATGTGGCACTGATATAATGCATGACATTTGAAGGTAAATTTATCAACTATAACTTGAAAGCACATCAAAATATGAGAAAAACAATAGTTTATATTTTTATACTTTGTTATTTTCATAATTTAAAATTTTAAAATATTTATTTATTTAACTATTTATTTATTTATTTTGGCTGCACTGGGTATTAGTTGCAGGATGCAGGATCATTTAGTTGCAGCATGCAGACATCTCAGTTGCAGCATGCGGAGTTTTTTGCTTTTTTTTAAAAAAGACATTTTATTGGAGTATAATTGCTTTACAATGGTGTGTTAGTTTCTGCTTTATAACAAAGTGAATCAGCTATACATATATCCCCATATCTCCTCCCTCTAGCGTCTCCCTCCCACCTTCCCTACCCGACCACTCTAGGTGGTCACAAATCACCGAGTTGCTCTCCCTGTGCTTTGTGGCTGCTTCCTGCTATCTATCTATTTTACTTTTGTTAGTGTATATGTATCCATGCCACTCTCTCACTTCATCCCAGCTTACCCTTCACCCTCCCCATGTCCTCAAGCCCATTCTCTACATCTCCATCTTTATTCCTGTCCTGCCACTAGGTTTTTCAGAACCTTTTTTTTTTTTTAAGATTCCATATATATGTGTTAGCATACAGTATTTGTTTTTCTCTTTCTGACTTACTTCACTCTGTATGACAGACTCTAGATCAATCCACCTCACTACAAATAACACAATTTCATTTCTTTTTATGGCTGAGTAATATTCCACTGTATATATATGTGCCACATCTTCTTTATCCATTCATTGGTCGAAGGACACTTAGGTGGCTTCCATATCCTGGGTATTGTAAATAGAGCTGCAATGAACATTGTGGTACATGACTCTTTTTGAATTATGGTTTTCTCAGGGTATATGCCCAGTAGTGGGATTGCTGGGTTGTATGGTAGCTCTTTTATTAGTTTTTTTAAGGAACATCCATACTGTTCTCCATTGTGGCTGTATCAATTTACATTCCCACCAACAGTGTATGAGGGTTCCCTTTTCTCCACACCCGCCAGCATTTATCATTTGTAGATATTTTGATGATGGCCATTCTGAACAGTGTGAGGTGATACCTCACTGTAGTTTTGATTTGAATTTCTCTAATGATAGTGATGTTGAGCATTCTTTCATGTGTTTGTTGGCAATCTGTATATCTTCTTTGGAGAAATGTCTACTTAGGTCTTCTGCCCATTTTTGATTGGGTTGTTTGTTTTTTGATATTGAGCTGCATGAGTTGCTTGTAAATTTTCGAGATTAATCCTTTGTCAGTTGCTTCATTTGCAAATGTTTTCTCCCATTCTGAGGGTTATCTTTTCATCTTGTCTATGGTTTCCTTTGCTGTGCAAAAGCTTTGAAGTTTCATTAGGTCCCATTGGTTTATTTTTGTTTTTATTTCCATTTCTCTAGGAGGTGGGTCAAAAACAATCTTGCTGTGATTTATGTCATAGAGTGTTCTGCCTATGTTTTCCTCTAACAGTTTGATGGTCTCTGGCCTTACATTGCAGTCGTTAATCCATTTTGAGTTTATTTTACTGTATGGTGTTAGGGAGTGTTTTAATTTCATTATTTTCCATGTAGCTGTCTAGTTTTCCCAGCACCACTTATTGAAGAGGCTGTCTTTTCTCCATTGTATATTCTTGCCTCATTTATCAAAACTAAGGTGACTATATGTGCATGGGTTTATCTCTGGGGTTTCTATCCTGTTCCACTGATATATATTTCTGGTTTTGTGCCAGTACCATACTGTCTTGATTACTGTAGCTTCATAGTATAGTCTGAAGTCTGGGAGCCTGATTCCTCCAGCTCCGTTTTTCTTTCTCAAGATTGTTTTAGCTATTCGTGGTCTTTTGTTTTTCCATACAAATTTTGCAACTTTTTGTTCTAGTTCTGTGAAAAATGCCATTGGTAGTTTGATAGGGATTGCATTGAATCTGTAGATTGCTTTGGGTAGTATAGTCAATTTCACAATGTTGATTCATCCAATCCAAGAACATGGTATATCTCTCCACCTGTTTGTATCATCTTTAATTTCCTTCATCAGTGTCTTATAGTGTTCTGCATACAGGTCTTTTGGCTCCTTAGGTAGGTTTATTCCTAGGTATTTTACTCTTTTTGTCGCAGTGGTAAATGGGAGTGTCTCCTTAATTTCTCCTTCACATTTTTCATCATTAGTGTATAGGAATGCAAGAGATTTCTGTGCATTAATTTTGTATCCTGCTACTTTACCAAATTCATTGATTAGCTCTAATAGTTTTCTGGTTGCATCTTTAGGATTCTCTATGTATAGTATCATGTCATCTGCAAACAGTGACAGCTTTACTTCTTCTTTTCTGATTTGGATTCCTTTTATTTCTTTTTCTTCTCTGATTGCTGTGGCTAAAACTTCCAAATCTATGTTGAATAATATTGGTGAGAGTGGACAACCTTGTCTTGTTCCTGATCTTAGAGGAAATGGTTTCAGTTTTTCACCATTGAAAGCGATGTAGGCTCTGGGTTTGTCATATATGGTCTTTATTATGTTGAGGTAGGTTCCCTCTATGCCTATTTTCTGCAGAGATTTTATCATAATTGGGTGTTGAATTTTGTCGAAAGCTTTCTCTGCATCTATTGAGATGATCATATGGTTTTTCTCCTTCAATTGGTTAATATGGTTTATCACATTGATTGATTTGCATATATTAAAAAACCCTTGCATTTCTGGGATAAACCCCACTTGATCATGGTGTATGAGCCTTTTTATGTGCTGTTGGATTCTGTTTGCTAGTATTTTGTTGAGGATTTTTGCATCTATGTTCATCAGTGATATTGGCCTGTAGTTTTCTTTCTTTGTGACATCTTTGTCTGGTTTTGGTATCAGGATGATGGTGGCCTCGTAGAATGAGTTTGGGAGTGTTCCTCCCTCTGCTATATTTTGGAAGAGTTTGAGAAGGATAGGTGTTAGCTCTTCTCTAAATGTTTGATAGAATTCGCCTGTGAAGCCATCTGGTCCTGGGCTTTTGTTTGTTGGAAGATTTTTAATCACAGTGTCAATTTCATTACTTGTGATTGGTCTGTTTATATTTTCTTATTCTTCCTGGTTCAGTCTCGACCTGTTGTGCTTTACTAAGAATTTGTCCATTTCTTCCAGGTTGTCCATTTTATTGGCATATAGTTGCTTGTAGTAATCTCTCATGATCCTTTGTATTTCTGCAGTGTCAGTTGTTACTTCTCCTTTTTCATTTCTAATTCTATTGCTTTGAGTCTTCTCCCTTTTTTCCTTGATGAGTCTGGGTAATGGTTTATCAATTTTATCTTCTCAAAGAACCAGCCTTTCGTTTTATTGATCTTTGCTATCATTTCCTTCATTTCTTTTTCATTTATTTCTGATCTGATCATTATGATTTCTTTCCTTCTGCTAACTTTGGGTTTTTTTGTTCTTTCTCTAATTGCCTTAGGTGTAAGTTTAGGTTGTTTATTTGAGATTTTTCTTGTTTCTTGAGGTAGGATTGTATTGCTATAAACTTCACTCTTAGAACTGCTTTTGCTGCATCCCCTAGGTTTTGTGTAGTTGTGTTTTCATTATTATTTGTTTCTAGGTATTTTTTGATTTCCTCTTTGATTTCTTCAGTGATCTCTTGGTTATTATGTAGTGTATTGTTTAGCATCCATGTGTTTGTATTTTTTACAGATTTTTTCCTGTAATGGATATCTAGTCTCATACCATGTCGTCAGAAAAGATACTTGATACGATTTCAATTTTCTTAAATTTACCAAGGCTTGATTTGTGACCTAAGATATGATCTATCCTGGAGAATGTTCCATGAGCACTTGAGAAGAAAGTGCATTCTGTTGTTTTTGGATGGAATGTCCTATAAATATCAATTACATCCATCTTGTTTAATGTATCATTTAAAGCTTGTGTTTCCTTATTTATTTTCATTTTGGATGACCTGTCCATTGGTGAAAATGAGGTGTTAAAGTCCCCTACTATGATTGTGTTACTGTCAATTTCCCCTTTTACGGCTGTTAGCATTTGCCTTATGTATTGAGGTGCTCCTATGTTGGGTGCATAAATATTTACAATTGTTATATCTTCTTCTTGGATTGATCCGTTGATCATTATGTAGTGTCCATCTTTGTCTCTTGTAATAGTCTTATTTTAAAGTCTGTTTTGTCTAATATGAGAATTGCTACTCCAGTTTTCTTTTGATTTCCATTTTCATGGAATATCTTTTCCCATCCCCTCACTTTCAGTCTGTATGTATCCCTAGGTCTGAAGTGGGTCTCTTGTAGACAGCAAATATATGGGTCTTGTTTTTGTATCCATTCAATCTATGTCTTTTGGTGGTAGCATTTAATCTGGTTACTTTTAAGGTAATTATTGACATGTATGTTCCTATTACCATTTTCTTAGTTGTTTTAGGTTTGTTATTGTAGGTCTTTTCCTTCTCTTGTGTTTCCTGCATAGAGAAGTTCCTTTAGCATTTGTTTTAAAGCTGGTTTGGTGGTGCTGAATTCTCTTAGCTTTTGCTTGTCTGTAAAGGTTTTAATTTCTCCATTGAATCTGAATGAGATCCTTTCTGGGTAGAGTCACCTTGGTTGTAGGTTTTTCCCTTCCATCAGTTTAAATATGTCCTGCCACTCCCTTCTGGCTTGCACAGTTTCTGCTGAAAGATCAGCTGTTAACCTTATAGGGATTCCTTTGTATGTTATTTGTTGTTTTTCCCTTGCTGCTTTTAATATTTTTTCTTTGTATTTAATTTTTTTTAATATATTGTATTCTTATTATGTAACTGCTACACTTCCACTTTTTATTTTTTTATTTATTTATTTTTGGCTGTGTTGGGTCCTTTTTTCTGTGCGAGGGCTTTCTCCAGTTGCAGCGAGCAGGGGCCACTCTTCATCGCAGTGCGCAGGCCTCTTACTGTCACCGCCTCTCCCGTTCCGGAGCACAGGCTCCAGACGCGCAGGCTCGGTAGTTGTGGCTCACGGGCTTAGTTGCTCCGCGGCATGTGAGATCTTCCCAGACCAGGGCTCGAACCCGTGTTCCCTGCATTGGCAGGCAGATTCTTAACCACTGCACCACCAGGGAAGCCCTCTTTGTATTTAATTTTTGATAGTTTGATTAATATGTGTCTTGGCGTGTTTCTCCTTGGATTTACTCTGTATGGGACTCTGTGCTTCCTGGACTTGATTGACTATTTCCTTTCCCATATTAGGGATGTTTTCAAGTATAATCTCTTCAATCATTTTCTCAGTCCCTTTCTTTTTCTCTTCTTCTCGGACCCCTATAATTCGCATGTTGTTTCATTTAATGTTGTCCCAGAGGTCTCTGAGACTGTCCTCAATTCCTTTCATTCTTTTTCCTTTATTCTGCTCTGCATTAGTTATTTCTATTTT
This sequence comes from Monodon monoceros, assembly GCF_005190385.1. NCBI lineage: Eukaryota > Metazoa > Chordata > Mammalia > Artiodactyla > Monodontidae > Monodon > Monodon monoceros. The sequence continues at coordinate 115,157,209 of NW_021703767.1, read as the reverse complement.
ATCTTCCAGGTCACTTATCTGTTCTTCTCCCTCAGTTATTCTGCTATTGATTCCTTCTAGAGCATTTTTAATTTCATTTATTGTGTTGTTCATCATTGTTTGTTTGCTCTTTATTTCCTGTAGGTCCTTGTTAAACATTTCTTGTATTTTCTCCATTCTATTTCCAAGAATTTGGATCATCAGTACTATGATTACTCTGAATTCTTTTTCAGGTAGACTGCCTATTTCCTCTTCATTTGTTTGGTGTGGTGGGTTTTTATTTTGCTCCTTCATCTGCTGTATGTTTCTCTGTCTTCTCATATTGCTTAACTTACTGTGTTTGGGGTCTCCTTTTCTCAGGCTGCAGGTTCGTAATTCCCATTGTTTTTTGTGTCTGCCCCTAGTGGCTAAAGTTGGTTCAGTGGGTTGTGTAGGCTTCCTGGTGGAGGGGACTAGTGCCTGTGTTCTGGTGGATGAGTCTGGACCTTGTCTTTCTGGTGGGCTGGATCACATCCAGTGTTCTGTTTTGGGTTGTCTGTGACCTTATTATGATTTTAGGCAGCCTCTCTGCTAATGGGTGGGGTTGTGTTCCTGTCTTGCTAGTTTTTTGGCATAGGGTGTCCAGCACTGTAGCTTGCTGGTTGTTGAGTGGAGCTGGGTCTTAGCATTGAGATGGAGATCTCTGGGAGAACTTTCACTGTTTGATATTACGTGGAGCCAGGAGGTCTCTGGTGGACCAGTGTTCTGAACTCGGCTCTCCCACCTTGGAGGCAGAGGCCTGACACCTGGCCGGAGCACCAAGACCCTGTCAGCCACACAGCCAGATACATGTGGAGTTTCTTGCCTTTTGGGAAATCTGAGATCTTCTGCCAGTGTTCAGTAGGTGTTCTGTAGGAGTTCCCCATGTAGATGTATTTCTGATGTGTTTGTGGGGAGGAAGGTGATCTCCACATCTTATTCCTCCACTATCTTTAAGGTCTCCCAGCATGCGGACTTTTTAATGAAGTCTGTTTTAAAATTTACAGTTCTACATTATTAAATGAATTAGGAAAATAAAATGTTTATTTATTTTTAACCCTAATTTACAGAAGGTGAAATAAGCTTCACTGGACTTTTTTGTCAAGAACAGACACAGCTTTTCTATATGCAGTTATAAGAGCAAACCAAATGATGACAGTGGAAGTAACTCCAAAAAATGAAGATCAATAGAGTTCATAATGGTTTTACCACAAAACATATATCCTTGTATATTGAGTTCGGTTTTTAGTCAGTATTGATGGTGAAGTGCTAAAACTAAAGTATATTACTTCAGAGATGTACTGGCTAGTGCAGGATTAAAACCATTAAAAAAATAAACAACATATGCAAATTTAAATCAAAATAATTCTTTGAAAGGGTGTTGAATTCAAAAGCTGACAGTGATAGATGTTCAATAACTCTTACTTAAACATTATAATTCTATGACTTCTTATAGAGTACTTTTGTTTGCTATGAATAACAATCTATATTAATTCCCAAGTTATAAGTAAAAGATTACAACAAAGATGTCTGTTTGAACATGTTGGGTGTATCTGTGGCAAAGAAAGTAGCTCAAGTACTGTGTTCCAATGATAACATAACTCAAAACTGGGAAGTGGCTAATGGTAAGAAGAACAGATAATGGTAAGAAGCCAGTGACACATTTTCAATTGCAATTTGCTGAATGCACAGATATTGTAATATGGCAATTCTTTTAGTATAACTACAATTTGAAGATGATGTTAATATGAAGGAAGATTTTCTTTTTTTTTCAGGCTCATTGCCAACAAACACAAATAGCTCTGAAATGTATAAATGTAGTCAGCAAATGTGGTTTGGAGTTCAAGCTTTATTTTATAATTATAAACCATTTAAAAAATTGTTATTGTGTGGCAAGGCATGATATTTATTAAGGGGAAAAGTTCTCTTGAAAATGTGTAAACTAGAGAATAAACTCTTAGTGTATTTCCAGTTGGGCCCCAAACTTCTAAAGATGTGATTTTACAGCCATGCTTGCTCATTTATCTGATATCTTTGGTATTTTTAATTATCTTAATACTCCCATGCATTGAAGGAATGGAACATATTTTTTGATGGCAGATGAATCAAAGGAAAAAAACTGAAATTTAGAGGCTTGAAAGAACAGAATTTCTACAGGTTGTTATATGTTCCATTATTTAACAATAATTATCACTGAAAATGGTGATTGTCGTGATATTGCTTATCTTTAAAAAGTTATTATCAAATGCCTCATGTGCTTGAATATCATGAATTTCATCTTCCACAAAATACTGCATAGAAATTTCCATATATGGTAAATTCATGGCTTTGGGATTTATTTTTCATCTAAGTATAATTTGAATTTAACTATAACTTTATAGGATAAATTATTAAAGTCACCTATTGATGAAGAATTTAACATAAAATTTGAAAATAGAGCATCACTTACTTCATTTTAAATTAATGTTAAAAACAAATATCCTAAGCTTCCTGAAATTACCTTAAATCTCTACCTGCCAACATGCCTTTGTGAGACTAGTTCTCAACTACAAGTGTTATGAAAGGATAATATAGAACAATTTAGTTATGCATTATCTCCTACAAGTATAATAGTTATCAATATGCTCTATATCAGATAAATTAACAGGCAAAAAGCAAGCTTATTTTTCACATTAAAGACAAAAATTTTATGTTTATGTTGTTTATTCAGAGTGAACATATACGGGGTTAATATAGGGAGTTGTTTTATCACTTAAAACTTTTTCTTCTTGTGTTATGACTGCATAATGCCACAGAGCTCATATAGCTATACTGTATATCAGGGGTCCTCAACCGCCAGGCTGCAAACTGCTATGGGTCCATGGCCTGTTAGGAACCAGGCCACACAGCAGGAGGTGAGCAGCGGGTGAGCCATCGAGGCTTCATCTGCTGCTCCCATCGCTCCCCAATCACTCGCATTACCACCTGAGCTATGCCCTCCACCCGCCCCACCCCAGGGAAAAACTGTCTTCCAGGAAGCCGGTCCCTGGTGCCAAAAAGGTTGAGGACCTCTGCATATTAATCATTTACAAGCACATTTTCAATGCATTATGTTTGATTTTTGTAATTCCTTTATTTCATCCTATTTTATTTGTTTTGCTTACACTTATTGAAATATAATTTTGTCTGTTGAATCTTACAGTTAAAACTTTTGCTTTGTATTTAGCATTGTCTTGATTTTTTATTTTTAATTCCAAAATAATTCATATTTATTGTATTTTACTAACGTATCAGTTGGCAACCCATTTGGAAATAAAAACTGGTCCTTCATCTCACAGATAGTTTGAGGAGCACTGTTCTAGACTATTAATAAAGACACGTAGAAGAGGCTAAAATATGGAGAGAATAGGGAAGGTGAGAGAGGGTCAGATCAAAGTGAAGAACAGGCTCGGAAAAGAAAAATGGGAGGGGAGACATTGAAAGGGATAAAGGGTAGAGCACAAAGTGGAAACTTGGAGTACATCACCTTCCATCTAGTCAGCTCCAAGGAATTTCCAGGTTACAGGTGTTGTCATACTTAAGGGAGGCTCTGGGGTCATGACAATGGAGGTCATTGGTGTTGAAGATGAAACTACTTTGCCCAATGACAGCTATATGGACAATCACGTCTCTGAGAGAAACAATCCCTGCAAGTCAGAAAAATAAAATGATAAAGAAAATGAAAAATATGAAGGTGTAGTCTTGGAAGCAAATAGATCATGTCAAAATGGGGAGAGGAAAGTAACCATCAGATGTTATCAACTTCAAGGGAAGATAGATTTTTAAACAGTGGTGGTGGAATAATGGTCTGGAAGAGGCATCAAGGAATAAGGAGGAGGCTGCCCCTCCTTGGACCTTGAGTAGGAGAAGTAGAAAAAAATTCACTTCCACTGTAAGGTCCTCTAATGGAAGGGGCACCTCCAGGAGAAAGTTCACTTGAGTTTCAGGGAACTGAAGCAGCGCTAGAAAAAAAATATGCAGGTTGAAGAAACTTGTGCTACAAGTAGAGTTTCTACCTCACACGGGGAGGGGGAAGGAGTAAAGACAGTCCCAAAGTGGAAAAGTAGGTGTGTCAGGAAGGTTGGGCAAGCCGTATCAGCGTTAATTTCATGTATACCCAGGATGGCTACCTAAGGTAATACGTGAACTGTATAAATTAAAAACACTGAAGTTCAGGAGAGTTAAGAAATCATGGGAAGCGTTGCTAAAAGGAGCTGTGGGTAGTGAGAATTTTATTATTACAGAATTTTGTGCCACTAAGAGGCCTAGAGTAGGCAAAATGATAACCTGCCCCCCGACACCCCCATCAAAGATGTCCAAGTCCTAATACCCACAACCTATGGATATATTACTTACATGGCAAAAGTGACTTTGCTGACGTGGTTAAATTAAGAATTCTGAGGTAGAGGTAAGGAGAGTATCCTGGATCATCCAGGTCAGACAAATGTAATCACAAGGTCCTTATAAGAGGCAGACAGTAGGAGTCAGAGTCAGAGGAAAGGAGAGATGGACACAGACCAGAGAGATGCAATTGCTGGCTTTGAAGATGGAGGAGGGGGCCAGGAGCCAAGGAATGCAAGCAGCCTCTAGTAAATGGAAAAGGCAAGAAAAAAGAAAAAGCTCTTCCTTAGAGCCTCCAGAAGAAAAGTGACCCTGCTGACACCCAGTTTTAACCGCTCCTCTCCCAAACTCTAAGACAATAAATGTGTATTATTTCAAGCCACTTTGTGGTAATTTCTTCCGGAAGCAACAGGAAACGAATACACTGCCACTATGTTTTAATTAAAAAGTGTAATTGTAATGATAAAATACATTATATTTTATACACAAACATACACGCAAATACATGCACGACACACACATATAATCACAGAAGATTTGCAAAATCCTGCATTACACCCAAGATATAAGCAAGTGCAAAATTAAACTATTTTACTTACTGGTTTGCTCTGAATTTTCAAGTTTTGTATAAAGTTGATGGATTAAAAAATTGATTTCTATTAATTAATCTAATTATAATGACAAATAACATTGAAAGGATGGATACAAAACAAATATAATCAATCTCCTAATTATAAAAGAGTTACTAAAGTCAAAGTGTAAATATACAAAATTATCATTTGAAGGAAAAACCTTCCAAAGGAGTTCAATATAATAACATTAAAAATTTCAGAAGGAGATGCTTCTTAGAACTGAAAATGGAGAAATTCATTGCTGAGGACTTTGAAGTTTCTTAGAAATTTATTGATTTCAGAAAAAAAAAGGAACAGGAGTGTCACTACTGAGAGAGAAACCCGAGAGGCTTCGCACAAACATCTGTTTTTACTAGCCTTATTATACAGCAATAACACCCTAAGTGGTCCTAAGGCACGGCCTTAGGACGTGGCCACCAACAGCTAAAACAGTCATTACACATGTACTGTGTTCTCACTCCTGCCCTAATGAAGTTTGACAGGCACCCAGTACTTGTTTATTTACATGCTTATTAAAGCCTCACAGGTAAAACGTTTCCGAATGTGTTTTCAGAACACGTTTTATTTTAGCGCTTTCAAATATTTTGAGGATAATGGTTAGAGGGATGGGGGAAAAGTATAGGCGCTCAGCCTGAGAATAAATATCTGTTTTGGCATTTTAATGTCTGAAGACTCGAGAACTGCCAAAAGTTTGCTAATCGAGAAGCAGCAGAAATTCACAATCAGTCCCCAAAATATAAAACAATTCTATTCACTGGAAAAATATGCTTTCTGCATTTACTTACTGGCTGTTTAGCACAAATGTTTTTTGTCCCAAAGTGGAAAAGCTGGCAATTCTTTAATTTCCACAGTGCTCATTGAGTGCAGCTGTGGATATACACGGCTTTTGTTAACGGCCTGTCCAGGTACCATTTGCGTCTCTTTTGTCAGATACTGCCTTTATTTGAAGTCAGCAGAAGCCCTTCCCCTTTTCCCTCTGGCACCGTTTGTAGTTATTGTGTCCACAAGAGAAAGCACAGGCATCAGGGCATGGACTGATTTTGCTTTGAACCCATTCAGATGCAGTGTTGACATTTTTGGGATAACTTTAAATTTTTTTGCTTCCTAATGTACCATAGTCTTCAAAAATAGCCCAGAGTATTGCATCTGGGACTCATCGACATTAAAATATCTGCTAGCCAGAGTAAAATCCCAACAATAACTACAGTTTTTTAACAGCTCAAGAAACACACCTTGTACTTGAAGGAATTTCACTGTCATTTTTAAAAGGCAATTTCTTTAGTTGAGTCATAGTCTCACCTCCCTTACTGGATCCCAAATTTCCTTTTCAAGTATGAATCATAAGGGGTCAGCAGAGTAACACCGGCTGATAGAATCTCAGCCTCCCGATGCATGCATAGTCATCAGAGGAAAAGATTACCTTTAATGTAAAGGAATAATGACTCCAAGAATCAGTAAAATAATTCTGTTGCCCATAAAACTAAATCAAGATTATAGCTGCCTTATATCCTCTTTTAGAATAAGGAGGTTTAGTGTTGAAGAGAGAGAAAAAAAATAGTAAAAGGAGTAAATTTTTTAGGAGTCTCAATATTTAATAAGTATCATTTGTGTGCACAACTATTTTAAAAGGAGGGGAAACGACGAGGAAAAGGACCTTAAAGAGTTAAGTCTATAAATGCACTCTTGGGTGGTATAAGTCGATAAGCGGGAGCATATAAATCACAGGGGCATCACCATGTCACCTGGGGCTCAGCCTATCGGCAAAGTAGGCACTAGCTAAAGAGACACTCAGGTTCCTTCAAGTGAGAGGACCTTTCTTCAAAACCCAACCTTTCCACCTTCCACCAATTCAGCCCCCTTTTTACTAGCATTTTGCTACCACCTCTTCTTAAAAGACTTAAAAGAAACCACTAAAATAACCCCCATAGAAGTCTTAGAGATTGTTACCTAGAGTATCACATTTATCCAAAAGAGTTCATATATCTGTTTAGCAATATTCCTCTGAGTAAAATAGGAAGCTCAAGAAGATGTTTGATGGAACAGGTATTTTGGGTATTTACTTCTAAGGTCACTTTAAACTTCACAGTAACCCTCTAAGGGAAATAAAACTCCTATTAAAGGCTTAATTAAGCTTAAAAGAACTCTAACAGGAAAACATTAAAGCCACACCACCGCTGCTGACTCCAGGCATTGCGACCTGTAAAGAATATCTAAGAAGCAGAGGTGGGCCTAGAACATTCAGAGATGTATGGATCTAAATTTCTGCTTCCACACTGAATTTTTAGCCATTATGTTGGTGCAAGACTGAAGACTCTAGAACATTCTCAAGCATTAATCCTTCAACAACCTCTGTGGATTTTATTTCCCATCACTTGTTTTCTTCTAGGCCTAGAAGCTTGATCATTATAGAAGGTGATGATGGGAGGTTACATAGGGAAGGAGGTGTATCAGATCAGTGCCAACAGGTCAGGAAGGCAGAAGTTCTAAAACTAAATAAACTTCCAGTTATAAAATGAATAAGTTCTGGGGATCTAGTGTACAGCATGGTGATTATAGTTAATAATACTGTATTATTTACTTGAAAGTTGCTAAAAGAGTAGATCTTAAATGTTCTCACCACACACACAAAAAAATGGTAACTATGTGAAGTGGTGGAAGTGTTAGCTAATGGTGGTAATCATTTTGCAATATGAGTGTATCAAATCCACACATTGTATACCTTAAACCTACACAATGTTATATGCAAATTATATCTCAATAAAGGAGGAAAAAATTAATTAAATGTATGTTAACATGGTCCAAGAAATATGTACTATTCAAAAACACTTATCTTCAACAATCCCTTAAGCTTCTGACCTCATTTCCCCCCCCAACTTTCCTTAAAGACAATCAACAAAACACATTTTGAAAAATGGATGGCAGAGAGAAGAACCAAATTTGAGCAGAACCCAAACTCAGCCTTCAGAGTGTGTGTTTCTGTTTGTGAAGGAAGGAGAGGGGGAGGTGGGAGAAAAGAGAGGGGTGGGATGTGAGTTCACTTCGTTGTGATGAGAGCTAGACACCTCAGTTAGCCTGCCAACTGACGATCAAATGGGAAACTGTTGTGCTCTGTTTCAGAACTGATTGACATTTTAATTATTCTACAGCTGGAAGTGTTAATCACACCAGAGAATGAGGGCATAATTCCCAGCTGGTAAAATTTCACACAATAGCTTGGCAGGCACCAATGTGCAGACAGTTTAAATCATTTGTTAAAGAAAAAAAAAAAAATCAATATTTAAAATCCCTTCACAAATTAAACCAGCAACAGTAGATTCATACTTAAAAATCTCCTTAGCTATGGTCTGTACTTATTTTTGACTGTCAGAGAGTCAAAACATTTTATGAATCTGAGGAAATTACAAATTTAAATATAACTAATTTGAATAGTGTGAGATGAGTAAAAGAAATTAAAATAATTAATTTAGTTTTGTTTATAAAATGAAAACTATTACTATTCAAACTGATGCATTATTCTTATTAACACAAGCCTCTCTCAGAAAGCCCATGTGGTTTTTAACTGATTAAATGTCTCAAAACACATGTTTAATTCAGAGAAACACTTGTTTAAGTTAGTTCTTTACATACTTATCTGATCATAAGAATCACCTAGACTGTTATTACAAACTATCTTAGAACTTCTAATTTGATAGCTCTGGGGATCTGAATTATCAAAAAAGACTCTGGGTGATGCTTTTTTAAAATCAGACAAGTTTGGAAATATTGGAATGCGTATTTGGATTTTTAATTAAACTCTATTTAGTTCTATTTGCATATATAGAAAATATCTGTTTTTTCCCAAATTTATTCTGTCTTTTCTATCTTTTTCTCTACAAGAGAGAAACAACTACCAAAATTAATTAAAGTACAAAATTTCTACCTATTAGTTTTGCTGATAAAAAATAAACTTGAAAAAAATTTTCCATCAAATTATAATAAAAATTCTAGTTTTGACATGTAGTAAAACTTTTAACAGTCAAATATTTTTCAAATTTTAACTTAGCTGGAAACCCTGAGAATGTGAATGTGCTTTCCTTTTAACAGAATGAAGTTTTCAACAGAAAACACATTCTAAGAGGAATACTATTAACTTATATATTAACATTTTGTCTTCAAAGCAAGTTTTTCTCTAGATTTTCCTTAATCTGTATGAAAGTGTCAAGCTTCAAAAATAATTACAAAGATGTTTTTAGTACGAGTGAAATACACACCAACCAAGGTATGCCAGTGCCCCTGATTAATCGGAGAAAGTCTTCAAGGAAAGGGCTGAGCTGTCCAACATTCGTGCACCAGGTTTTATTCTAAGTAAAAAAGTAACCTTGAGATAGCTATTACTATTATCATTATTATAATTCCCATTTTACAGACAAGGAGATGGAAATATAGTGAAAATAATTTATCCAAGATTATATATTTATCAAGTTATTAACTAGCAGATATGAGAACTGAACCTATGAATTCTGGCTTTAAAAAAAAAAAAAAAAAAAAAGAAAGAAACCCAAACCTTGTATCTACCTCTATAATACACTGCTGCTTCTGCTTCAGTTTTTATCTTTCTCCCAAATATGTTAATGAAATGCAATCATTCTTAAGGTGGTATCCTCCATAATCCAATAGACTTTTTTTTTTTTCCCAATTTCAGGATAAAAATCTAAAAATATTGACAGCTTTCTGTTTGACAGGCTGTGGGGCCCTCATGTGTCAGAGGTTGTCCAGGGCACTCAGCAAGTTGCTACTGCTGCTGCTATAGCTGCTGGATTTAAACCTAGGAAGGTAAGGAAAGAATGGTATGGCAATAAATAGAACTGACTTTCAGAACTAAAGGTTTAGGAAGACATTCTCAGAAAGTCTTCAAGCTGTGAAATAAATGGATCTGGTTGGGTTATGTTTCAGAGATCCCTTAACTAAATTGAGGAAGTAGGGACTAGACTGGTGGTGGTCTCCATATTTGAAAAGGATCACCTTCCCATTCCACACCCATTTCCTCTCCCCCATCCCTTTGCTTCAGCAAAGAAGTGGCTTCTTGTTCTGTCATCTAACTTTTTTTTTTTTTTTTAATTTACTTGGCTGTGCCAGCTCTTAGTTGTGGCACGCGTATCTTTGTGTACGGGATTTTTAGTTGCAGCATGCGGGATCTAGTTCCCTGACCAGGGATCGATCCCAGGCCCCCTGCATTGGGAGTACAGAGTCTTAACCACTGGACCACAAGGGAAGTCCCTGTCATCTAACTTTTAATGGGAAAATTTATTTTTTAAAAAATAACATCATTCTAAGACCTATGTTGTTCTATTTCAACAAAGAAGTAAGTTCAGCCTTTTAGAATAAGGTTTACTTTTAAAATAAGAAAATAGTTGTCTATAAATGTTGTACGCTCTGAATTTGTTTCTTAAGAAAACTGAACCAAACTGACTCTGCTCCATGTTGTGAAGCCTGGCCCTTGGGTTACTGATTTACAAGCTTGATGTCTACATGCTGTATCTTTTTATGTTCCAGTTTATCATGCAGATACGCAGACCTCTTAAGCTATTAAGACATCACCATTGACGTTGCAATTTGTGTATATGTTTTATACCTCATTAAATTCTCATCTTCCTAGCTCTCAGCAATAGGCTTCTGGCCTAGGCTACAACATAATCTCAAAACATAATGAAAAATGTAAAAGCGTCACAGAGAAAGTTGATGGTTGAAATTTTTACCCTAATCAATGATTTATTGGTGATAATAGCTTTACAGTCAAATAGAAATTTGTCCATGGCACAATTCAGGTAATTTCTAAAAGCAGAAGTTTAGCATCCCATCAGTAAATCTTTCTGTTTTGAAAAAGAGCTGTATAAATGGCACATAGAATAACAGTATGGACTGTTTCTCTACAAAATGATAAAGTTTTAGATTATCTAGTAAATGGATAATTTTTTGCAATCGATGGTATTTTCCCACTTCTGCAGTTAATAATTCAGCAAGGCAAGTCTTCCCTCTCAATCTTATGATGTTATCATGAAGAAATGTCTCATGTGATTCCAGACACTAGAGATTGTTTGAAATTTTCCCTGACCGGGTGATTAATCCCAGCCCCTGACTCAGTGCCTCAGACACAGTGGGAGACCAAGAAAGATCTATTGGCTGAAAATAGACAATTCATTTAACTGAATAACTGTTACCTAAAATAAAAAATCACTGCCCATAGTTCACAGGAGGAAAGAACAATTAAGAAATCAACAGATTCATTAATTATCCTTGCATACTTCTTTTTACAAAGCTCTTCACCTGTTTGTTTAAACATATATATATATATATATATATATATATACAATTTTTTTTTAAAGGAAGGTAATTTTACAAAACATCTGTACAGAGGAGCCTGGATTCTTTATATGAAGTGAAAAAAATTGAGTTTTCATAATTAAAATATTGAAATAAATTTATTTCAAACATAAAAATATTTGTATAGACATGTAAGGAGAAATTCATTATAACCTCTTATAAGAGAATATTTTTCCAATCTGGCTATAAAGTGATAAATGTTTGTCCCAAGACTTTGACCTTCTAGGTCCTTCGGCCAACTACAACTATCACTGTGAGTATATTCAGACTATGAAATATTTGTAAGGTATTAGCTACAGCTTATATATAAATTGTTATATGTATCAGACTTGTGGTTGCCAAGGGGGACGAGGTTGGAAGAGGGATGGAGACAGAGGGAGGCTGGTGTTAGCAGATGTAAGCTATTATATGTAGAATGGATAAACAACAAGATCCTACTATACAGCACAAGATATCATAGGATATATCATAGGATATATTCAATATCCTATGATAAACCATAACAGAAAAAAATATTTTATTTTTATTTATTTATTTATTTTGCGGTACGCGGACCTCTCACTGTTGTGGCCTCTCCCGTTGCGGAGCACAGGCTCTGGACGCGCAGGCTCAGAGGCCATGGCTCACGGGCCTAGCTGCTCCGCAGCATGTGGGATCTTCCCGGACCGGGGCACGAACCCGTGTCCCCTGCATCGGCAGGCGGACTCTCAACCACTGTGCCACCAGGGAAGCCCCAAAAAAATATTTTAAAAAGAATATATATGTGTGTGTGTGAATCACTTTGTTGTACAGCAGATATTAACACATTATAAATCAACTATACTTCAATAAAAAATAAATAAATAAAATCGTTATATGCAGCAATCCTAAAAATCTAACAGGCCTGCAGAGATGGGGTTCTCTTTCAAGATACTGACTCAATCCTAAGGGTAGTACAGGCAGAGGAGATTGTAAAGCCAGGCCCTGAGAGACTCAACCTCAAATCCATCTTGCTTCAGTGTATACACAGATTACAGTAAATAATATAGGGCTAAACAAATGATAGGAAATAACAAAATAGTAACATCTGACAAAGAATAAACCAATGGCAAAAAATAAACATTTGGCAAAGAATAATTGCCAACTTCAGATAAATAAGCTTACGCTTAGGACAAAAAGAGAATAGGAAAAAATAAGGCATTCTTTGCAGAATGGTTCTTCATGAAAAATACATTTCTCACTTTTTTTTTTCTCTTTTCTACTGCGCCTAACCCAGATTTTTCAGACAGGGACCAGAGTTAAAGGAGAGCATCAGTCGGCTGCAAATAAAACACCTGTGATTCCTTCACAGACAGGATCAACCCCTTGAGTGTCTAGTGTCAAGTGTCTAGTGCAACGTCAAGGAAATAGTAGCCAATCAATAAACATTTGCAAAACTTAAAGTGAAATATGTATCATGCTACTGCCAACAAAACTCAGCTTTTAGCACGGTGATCAGAGATCTCTTACCCATAAATCCTGTGGAATTTATTTTAACACAGTCTCACCCGTGGGTTTTTGTTTGTTTTTTTTTGTATAAGAAAATTTGGTTCATACATCTGATTTATTTCTTCTTTGATCAATGAGGATATTTTATGAAGGTCACAAAGGCCCAAAAGGGCTTTATAAAAGACTTGTTTATGAACTATTTAAAAAATTGTTTTCTTATAAACTGGTATGATCTTTCTCTTAGCATAAACAATTTTTCTATACATATTACGTTTTTTTCTGAAAGGAATCTCAACTCTGAAGTTAACATTTGTTTGTCTTTTTCATTAGCTGGCCTACAAAGAGTGGATGTGACACAGAATGCAGACACACACAGGCAGGAGCCAGACAATACTTGGCGTATGGATCTCACACGCAGTCATGATGGAAAGATAATACCATTCTTTTGAACTCTTGATCATCCAAGCTGCTGCTATTTGTATATCTATGACATACCCCATCTCATAAGGCACGAGTTAACATACTCTTAAAATATTGTGTTACATAGGAATATTGCATATGAAGCAATCATTGTAAACTGAATCAATTCTGAACTTTAGGGGAAAAAAATCAGGAGTCATATGACTGAAATGCCAGTATTTATGATCCTACTGCTTCTAGTTTTCTTCTTGGACCACGTGCAAATGAAACACAAGTTACGAGCAGGATGGATGCGAGTACTTCATGTTCTGGATAGAGGGTAATGAGTCATCTGGAATTGATGTTGATAATAAAAGAACTGAGGAATTCCACAATCAGCATCCGGAGAAAGTGACAAGAGAGAAAGAGCTACCTAGGGATATGTTTATTTTCAGAGTTTTGAGAAGTGGGTAGGGAGCATGTGCTCACAGTGCTCAAGAGCTGGGTGTCTCTGTGTTTGTTTGGACATGAATAGGAATGGCCAGTTACCATCAGACCAGAAAGCCCTGGTTGGGTGGGGAGGAACTGCAGAGATGCCGCTCTGCACCCAGTTTCCACTAGTGCAGTGTAAGTGGAGGACTGATCTCATAACAGGGCAGGCACTACATTTTCTAAAAATGAAACCAAAGGTCAGAGGAAAACCAGAGGAAAATGGTGAGCTTCCCTGAGAACTCAGTTACACCAATATTTAAACTCCCCTGCATCGAAGTTAGAATTGGTCTCATATTCTAGAGCAGAACTGACCCCATAGATGGGGTGGGTATGAGGGGAAGAGTACCTGAGCCAGAGAGGGGAGTCCAGGGCAGAAGGCTACAATTAACTTCACCCTCAACTCCTTTCTTTTCTTCCTCTTTGAATTCTGGTCCAGTTTCTAGCACTTCATTTAGGTCATGTCTTAATTCTAAAGCTAACAGCATCTTTTAAAATGCCAAAGGGCAACTTGGTATAGTGAGTATGCCCAGCCTCTTTAAAAGGAAAATTTTTCTTTTAGACCCCCAAGACTTCATTCACACCCCCTAATTTTAGTGGGGGAAAGACCTGATAGATGACTAAAGAAATGTTAATATTGGGATGCTATTACTTCTGAGTGATTTATCAGAATTCTAGCACCCTTAAGAAATAAAAAATAAAAGAATGGATCTTTCATTCAGTAAATATTTCTTGAGGCTGTAGCATTGTGCTGGGCACTGAAAAAGCAGTGAGCTACAGTCAAGCTTCCTGACCTTAGGGAGCATACAATCCATCAGGGAAGGTAAGCAAATAAAGAGGTGGTTGCAGCTATTCTGAGAGGGGACAGGCAAAGTTCTGTGGGAGCACACAGCCAGGCACCTTGTCTGCAGAAAGAGCCAAGGGCATGAAGGAGGCGTGGGGATGGGGAAAGGGGCAGCGAAGAGTATTTCAGGCAGAAAGGACATTTTGTGTGGAGGTCTAGAAGCAAGGGAGCAAATGATACCCTGGAAGAACTGAAAATTCAGCCTTCCTAGAACTCAGAGCACCAAATGGGTTGGGAGACTATTGGAGGAAAGCCTCCAGAATCAGGTGAGACCAGGTCAGATTCTGCTTTAGGATCTGTCATGGGGTCTAGGTGTCTGCATTTTCAAAAGCCTATTCTAACAGTTAAAAGAATTGAGAGTCTGTCCTTAACAAGCTCCTTTCGTGCCATGAAATTCTTTCTTTAAAGGTTTAAACCCATTACTCAGTGACATCTTGTAGTTAGCTGCCTTTTACCCTCACTACACAGCTGTCCAGGTCTTGGTGAGCAGACTCAACGAGCTGGTAAGAATGAGATTCTAGCTGGTGTTTCAATCACCGTGGTCCCTAAAATTGCTATGACAAGACACCTTGGGCCATAAATCCCCAAGTTCCACCCGCCTTATTTTAACAAGAATCCCCAGCAGATTGTGATGCTGTTACTAGAGGACCATGGTGTGAAGCACTGACGCATACATTTGAAATAGGTTAGTGATATTTTATGCCTTTTAAAGGAACATTTATTTTTTATAAATCTAAATTGTTTTTTCCATACAGTCTATTTGAAATTTTTAAATGCCGATTGAAAAAAAAATAAAGGCAAATACAGGATTTTGGAATTTTCTTTCTCCATTCTAAAAACACTTTCTCCAAAAGAAAAGTGATTTTGGGGGGTGGGGCTTTGAATTTAAGGGATTGCTTTAGGAATATCATTAAAATATTTAGTAAACATTTTCAGAAAGAATTTTTAAAATACCTGTTTTTACTCTTTTCCTAACTTTTTTCCCTCCATGAGAGTGACAACACTTAATCCACTCAGGGGATTAATTTCATGTCAAGTTTTATGTCTCAAAACTGAATTCATTTTTTCACTGGCATTGAACACAACAGCATCTGCAAGCCATTAAAAGGAAATTCCTTTGGAAACCACTATAGTTTGACTCTACTGAATGATTTTTCACTTGGAATGAAGTCATTCATACATTTCTTGATATTTTAAATGCAGCTATAACTTAAATTAATATGAATAAATTTTATTTTAGTCAATAGCCTATAAATCAGGTTTCACCAACTAGTTTTCTAATACTTGGTATATCATTGAAAGGCTTTGGATGTTAATTTTTATATTAAAATTATCTTTTAATCATTGTTATTTAAAGTTTCCTTATTTTAAAAAGACACTCTAAAATAGCAAAGGAATTCTTTGAAAAATATTACCCCCCATGTCACCAGCTAGAAAAAAATTCTGCATCATAACATCCAATGATTTTCCACAATAAAATATATTTTACATAGCTTAAAGGGCCTTAAAAAGGAGTACATGCAACAAATCCTGTTTTCTCACATTTTAAAACTAATTTCAGAGTTGAGTAGATTTACCCATACATTTATATACATATAATTATGCCCCCGGATTATGTTAAAAGTCACCTATATGAAAGTCTAATATTCATGCAGCCTGGGAACAATTATTAGTATTAAAAAAGAGAAAACACTACATTTAAAAAAATGTGGTCAACTTTTTTGAATCTTTTTTCTTTAACAAAAACTAGTACTAAAACAAATGAATTGTTTAAGGGAACCCTCCTGTTCTTTAAAAATCTCATTTTAAAATCCTTATATCCCTACAATCCTGCTTATACATGAACTTTGTGTCTCTCTGTATTTGTGTACTAACTGGAAAGAGGCATGAAAAGAATAGAGATTTAAGGAGAAAATGAATTAACCCTCCTTCTTACAACAGCAGAAACATATCATTTCAAGAAATCATTTAATAGTTTCATAGAAAACTGCTTAACTTTAGAAACCATTAGTAAATGTTCTAAACCAAAAACTTGCTCCCTTGCCAGTACTCAGACATTCTTAAGTCTTTTTTGAAATGCTCTGCAGTCCTCGACTGGTTCTCATTTCACTGCTCAGTCAAATACACATTTTAATTTAGGACTAGGAAATATGAAGTCAGACTAAGGCAAGGGGGAAATGTGGTCTCACAATTTGATCTCAAGGTAGTACAGGCAAACACTGACACCCCACTCCCAGAAACATATTAATATTTTAAAAAATGGAGTCCTTTCAAATCAGATATTGGAGTGTTTATAGCAAATAGAGAAAAAATTATATAAATATATACAATATATATAAATATATATAAATACATATATAAATATATATATGTCACCCGTTATGAAAAAGTAAAAACCTTTACAACCCTTGTACCATGGATCAACATTGATCAATTTTTAAAAAAAAATAAGTGTTTTAATTCTTACCTAAGTCTTATAGAGAAAAGAATGATTGGACATACTCTTTCATCTTTATTTTTCCGAGAAGAGAGGAACCAAACAGTTTTTATGATAAGTGTGAAGTGTTTTATTTTACCTAACTGAGGATTCCAGCCTTTCATAACAACACTACCATCTGCTGGAATTTAAGAATATTATTGCTGAAAGCTTTGGAAGCCCTGGGTTGCATTTTTACAACTATGGCCTAAAATGGTTTTTACTGTATATTTTCATAAAGCACTGGCTATTTCCAAAATGGAGGAGTTTACTAATAGTTGCAACACCCCACACCCAAGTCACACACACTGGGGAGAAAAATAAAAGAACAGCTTTGACTTCTTCCTCTCTCGATTTTTTGGACCTCCACTTCCATTTATAAATATACAAAATAACCCATTCGTTCAAAAAATAGTCAGTGACCATTGACTACTTGCTAAAAATATGCCACACAACAAGAATATACAGTCGAATAAGAAACCGTTCTCCAGGTCTTAGTCTACTTGTAGACCCAGACCTATAAGTAAACAATGGCATTACAACCTGGGAAGTGCCATCATCAGGGCACTGAGGCTAAAACAAGGAGCCTTACCTCCTGACAGACTAGGATAACACCTGGATGTAAATATTGGGAGAAGGGAGTTTTCCTGAGGAGCAAATATATATCTCAAGTCTTGAAATTTGAGCTGGAATCAGACAGACAAGGCAAGGATGTGTAAATTTGGAAGAGCTTGACAGGTCAGACTGGAAAGCAAACTTTTCACGCAATGGTCACCTGTGTATATTTACACCTTACTTATTCTTCCATTCATTCAGTGGATGATTTTGAGCATCGTCAGAGGTGAGGCTAGGAAAAAGACTTTACAGTACATAACTGCAAAACGTGTGATAAGAATGTACACACTCAGAACATTCATTCATTTACTCAGCTATGGCCCACGGAATGTCGAGATACTAGAGATAAATGATATCATCCATGCCTTCAAGCAACAGGAGAAACATTTCTAAATAATCACATAAAATACAATGTGATAATTTTATCAAACTCTATACAGAGGGGAAAAAAGTGAAATGTCTCTAATCTCAGGGGATGCTATGCTCCATGGAGAAATAGCCTTACAGAATCTGAAAAATTACTTTGCATCCACTAATTAGATAAGACAGGATGGTAAAGGTTATACGCTTGAGATGTGCTGTTAAATGGACAAGGACTGAATCAATTTCCACTCTAGTTGAAAGTTCATTAATCTCTCAGAGCCTTAGTTTCCTATAAGGGAATAATAATAGTAGCTGCCTCAGAGGGTAATTACAAGGTTAAATGAACTTAATGAATGTAAAGTGCTTAGCACAATGCCTGGCTCAGCTGATCCTTGAAAATATTGGCTCTTTCTCCTTCCTTTCCTCCTCCTCTTCTTCTCACTTTATTCAGCTTGTGAAAGCACTGGCCAGTCAGAAAGAATACATAAGCAAAAGCACGGGAGGTATGAATTAACCCAGCATGCTGGCCTGGTGAGGGAACTGCCAGCGATCAGACAGCCATCCAGACAATCCATACCTGTCCTTCAGTCAGCAAATACCGAATGTCTATTTTGTCTCAAGCCCAACCTCAGATGTTCTAGTGTTCTAGGGTCTGTGATTGAAAAGTGTGCAGAATACTGAGAACCAAATAAGTGAGTGGCCAATTTACCTGGTTAGGAGTTTGCTAAGAAAGGCTTCATAGAAAAGCTCACATTCGAGCCCCCTTAACAGAGGAATTGAGAGCTCAACCAGTTGCCTGTGCTGGGGATTGGAAGGCATTCCAGGCCCCTTAGTTCAAATGTAGCCTGGGCGCATGGATCTTAAAGAACCTTTGAATTCATGTAGAGAGAAAACTCTCTCTCTTGACTAAGAAGTCAGTAGCAGATGGTGTAAAGACACAGTCTGGAAGCCTGGAAGCCACTTAAGAGGGCATCCTGCCAACAGAAGCCTTTCCCTGCTACAAGGAGTAAAGGCCAGCATTAGATGGATTTTCATCCACCAAGGGTCAAACTGGATCTTCTGAAATAGAACAGCTACATATAAAAATTTTATTAAAAGATTTAATACTGCTAATGTATCAAGTTATCTTCACTAACCCCAGGGTCGTTTCACAGGCATGCTGCATAAAGTATGCAGGAATGTTGAATCAAATTATAAACTTTATTTTTAAATATATCCCCCTTAGTCATCCTCTCAAACAATGTATTTAATTCTATCTAAAAAAAGTTATGCATAAAGGCCTAAATTTGCCATCACATGTATCTCTATGAATACTGTTCTTTTATGAGACTTATTCTAACCAGCAGTCACGTCCCTAGAAAACGGTGGGGAAAGTTAAACACGGGTTCTGATTTGTATTGCACACGTAAAACAATAACTCTTCATGATAAATTTACATAACCCAGGATCAAGAAGCTAAGAAAGATTACATACTAAGAAAGATTACTCAAGTCTTGCCTTAGAAGAAAGGTTCAAAACAACTGAGACAAAAACCAAAAAGGCATTTAAAATGGAAACACAGAGTGTTGTTTTTTTTTTTCCCAACAGTTTTAAGTTTGTGCCTGCCCTTCATGCCTTGAAGGAGCTTACCTATCTCCTTCCATCTCACCAGCCATTCTTGGCCCCTTTTTCTTTTCTGACCCTCTGCTGAGTTGGAATTTTCTGTCAGTTTGCAACTAAGTGTGGAGTTGCCATAATCAGGGTTAGGAGCCAGGAAGTGGGAAGGTGGAGGCCTCACTGTGATGCTGGCTGACTTGACCTCTGGGGAAGAGGAAGGCTTGAATCACCCCTGGTTTTGAAATCACTCCCCTCCACTTTATCATTCCAGCAAGAGCAGTTAAAGGAAGTTTGCCACTTTCTACCCCTTTTCTTCACTGTGGAGCAGCAAATATTAGAAGCATCTGAGGCAAAATTCAGACCAGTAATAGCTGAACTAGGCTCTCACAACAAAGAAAAGTAAGACAATAAATAGGAAATAAATGGCTGAAAGGGTTTTCTCAAGCAGCAGAAATCCAAGAAGGCAGAATGCATAAAAGAAGGACATAAAGAAGAGAGATACAAAGAAAATATGTGAGGCACCATGGAGAGGCCTGTGAAATAAAGTCTTAAAAAAAATACAAAGACAACCAAAGAAAGAATAGTGTTGTGAAGGACTCTGGAAAAGGAAAAAAAAAAAAAAGAGCCAAATCAGAAAGAAAAGGAAAAGTATAAAAATTCAAAGAGAGAAAGGGAACATTAAAAGACGCTGAGCTCTCACGTGAGGCCACTGCACCAGAAAGCCCTGTCTTTTTGCCAAGACTTTGAAAACATAAAAAAGCTGAAAATGTGTTGTCATTAGGCATCGGATTAAAGTTCCAGAAGCCTTTCAGATACACATGCTTTTAAATATCATGATAAATTATGCATCTATGACACAGACTGGGATGGCTTGGCCTTCAAGTAATCAATAATTCAAAAACTATGAGGATGAACCTAATCTAAATGGGAGTTTCAAAGTTGGATTCTGAAAGGATCCCTACCATCAACAAGAAAGATGTGCCCAGCAAACTATTTAGCTACTCTCATAAGAAAAAGGAGTGGCTTTAGCACACACTTGTATATAGAATGCTGGGGTATTTCAGCTGAATATTTTGTGCTAAATTGTCAGATGAATTATTCATGGATTTTCAAAACTTTCTCTTTTTTTTTCTAATTGTAAATTTTCCATCAAGGCTCTGGAACCACCAGCTACATGACATCTTACAGATGATTTCCATTTCTTGGAACCACGCCAGTGTGAATGTTGAGCAAGCCCGTTGAAGAAAGCAGCAGGAGTTTTTAAGCCTAGCAACATCCAAGATATGACCAGACATTTTTTCTAATATGCTGATGTGTCAACATAAAGAAAATATGGTGACACTAGTAGTTATTTAGCAGTTTCTGTTTCTACTCAAAATATTTTCCTCTAGACTTAAGAGTTAAGCTATCGCCAAGTGATATACAAGGCAATTCCCACAGTTATGTGAGATGTTGCATAGACTTTAAATCTGACATTTGAAATTGCTTCTAATTGAAGAGCTGCAAGTTGTAGTTTAAATAATACATGCACAGTCAAACTCCTTTCTTGGAAAGCTAGAAAACTGAAGATACTTTTTTCCCCAAAATTAATCTCTGCTATCTTCTGGGATAACAGCATTCAAACTTAATTTTAGGCTCAATTTTTTAGCCAATAAGTGTGAGTCTTAATTGAAGGAATTTCTTCAACTCTCTAAATCATGTCACAGTCAGAGCCTTATTTCAAAACCATAGGCATAGACTAAGAGGGACATTGTAAATTGGCCTTACGACATATTTGTTAAATATGCAAATTAAACCAGTCTCTCTACCCTCACTTTCCCAAACATAAATCTCTCAGCTTAACTGCCTGAGTGCAGGTATGGTGATTTTCTCTGTGTTTCAATTTCCAGCAGTTAAAATTCCATTTAACTAGGGCATTTTAGCTGCTCGATATTATACTGATGCAATTGCATTACAGAAATTATGTACTAAGGATGAAGTGATTAAAATTGATATTTGACTTAATTACAGGGTACAGTACATGGATATTTGAATGTAACTTAATGGAAAACAAGATGCTTTATTTGTAGCATTTATCCTTGCAGGAAACTTGCCTGTTAGTAGCTATTGGGCCAAGTCTCAAGCTACTGACTCTTCAGGAGGAATACAGAAGAATGTGCATAAATATGAAGTTAATGATGTAGTTATCCAGCTAACTGCATGAAAATTTAATATATTCCCTTCTAAATAGTGTCTCTCACAATGTATCATCTTAATTCTATTACACCTAACTAAACAGTCAGCTGACAAATTTTCATGGCACTATACATCAAAGAGCAAATATATTATGTGAAATATGTCAGCATTTTGACTAGTAAAGAAAGAAGTAGAAAAGCGATGACTACAAGAAGGAAAGGCATAGTCCCATAATTACATGGAATTCAACTGACAAGTAACACCTAGAAGTCATTCTTTCTTCAATGAAAAAAGATCTGGTTCTAGGGATGCAATTATTTATCTTTTTCTCTTTGCTTTTTTTCCTTCTTTTTTTTCTGTTTTTACAAAGCCACATTCAAAGTAGTGTTTTATATTTAAA
Organism: Monodon monoceros; assembly: GCF_005190385.1. Taxonomy (NCBI): domain Eukaryota; kingdom Metazoa; phylum Chordata; class Mammalia; order Artiodactyla; family Monodontidae; genus Monodon; species Monodon monoceros. The sequence continues at coordinate 115,135,037 of NW_021703767.1, read as the reverse complement.
AAATAATACATCGTTTAAAATTCTGGTTAATTGCTTCAAATAAATACCTCTAAAACATTCACTGTGTTTAATAAATAAGCCACCGTAAACTGTAAGTCGGTTTACAGTTTCACGTTCTGCTTTTTCACTAAACATATACATACACACACACACACACACACACTCACACACACAGTGCAGTTACCGTAATTTTGGGAGTGCAGAGCAATAATAAATTTTAAATAAATTTAAATATGGATTTATCTACATATACCATAAGCACTTGATTCAAACTGGTAATGTAACTCTTTCAAATTTGAAAGAATTGAACTAGCTTTAACATGGGGAGAAACATGAAAACAGAAACAGGAAGAGGCACCTTCATTCAATAGGGGTTGTGATTCAAATGAAGCTTTACTCTGGAAACATATTCGGTGTCTCTCTTCCATGAGTCACTCTTCCAGCAACCTCAACTATCAATACATCTGGGAAAGAGTCTGAAGAACCCAACAGACGTTACAAAGTTAGTGACCACTTGTTGACCACATATTTACTCTTATTTTATACAGAAATAAGCTTAGTCACCCGGTCTATCAGACTCAGTACATTAAAAGAGGTAAATATAAAAGAGTGAAAAAAAGGGGAGATGAGAGGTATGATCATGGGTTCAGCATCAAGAAATGGTAGCAATAGTCTTGACATTGAGGGAAGAAACAGAAACTGGAAAAAAGAATTTTAAAAGTTTTGCCACTTCCGAACTCCGGGACTTTGGCCATGCACTAATATCTCTGGGCCTCAATATCCTCATTTTACCCCAAAGATACCTCATATTACCTCATAGGGTTGCTAAAGATTAAATTAACTAATATATGTAAAGCACTTGGAACAGTGCCGAAAGCATACTGAAAACTCAGTAAGTGTTAGTTATAAAATGCCTAAGAGTCTAAGACTACTCAAAATAGAGGCAAGTAGTCCTGTCTGGCTGGGTAGTCAAAAGGAATGGAATGCTGACCTTTCCATTGCTTCATGTGATCACCCCATGCCATTGTGGCTTTTGGAAACTGCAAAACTCTTGCAAAAGAAGGAATGAGAAGAGAGTGTGTGATTGTGATTTATAATAAGAAATATATATTTGGTCTTTTTCTGACATAGAGCTCCTAAAACCCTTAGGATTTCCTAAGTGCTCAGAGTGATAAACCTGTCTTTTGTTATGTTAATGAAATGACTTTGGAAATCAACTAAGGATGGGGGCTGGTTGCCAGGAGAGCCAGTCACTGATTAGATGGGTGGAACTTAAAGTTCTGGGGAAGGCAGAGGGGCTGGAGGTTGAATTAATTGCCAATAGCCAATGATTTAATCAATCATGCCTACATAATGAAACCAAAACCTCCCAAAACAGGATTCAGAGGGCTTTTGGGTTGACAAACACGTTGGAGATGTGGAGAGTGAAGATGACTTGGAAGCTTCTTTCCCCATGCCTTGCCCTGTGTATCTCTCCCATCTGGCTGTTCCTGAGTTGTATCGTTTTATAATAAACCAGTAATCTAGTAAGTAAAATGTTTCTCTTGAGTTCTGTGAGCTGCTCTAGCGTATTAATCAAACACGAGGAGTGGTCATAGGAACCTCTGGTTAATAGCCAGTGGATCAGAAGTCCAGGTTGTTACAACCTGGTAACAACCTGGACTTCTGATTGGTATCTGAAGTGTATGTGTGTTGTGGGGAAAGGACAGTCTTGTAGGACTGAGCACTTAACCGGTGGAGTCTGACATTACTTCAGAGTAGATGGTGTCAGAATTGAGTTAAATTGTAAGACACCCAGCTGGTATGTGAGAATTGCTTGGTGGTATGAGAAAAAAAAAACAAAACAAAACAAAAAAAGAAAACGCACATAGGAAATTGGTCCCAGAACCTTTAAACTGCCTGATCTGATTGCTCATTGTGTTTATACTGCTGAAGTAAAGCTCAAAGCCAAGAGGGGAAATACATGATATATATATATTTTTTTCCAAGTAAAGTGAGTTCTTTTCATTTTTTTAAAGTTGAGGTATATTTGATTTACAATATTACATTAGTTTCAGGTGTACAACATACTGATTCAAAATTTTTAGAGATTATACTCCATTTAAAGTTATTATAAAATATTGACTATATTCCCTGTGCTGTGAAATATATCTTTGTCACTTATTTATTTTATACAGAGTAGTTTGTACTTCTTGTGTTGCCCAGAAGGAGACTCTTGAGTTGAGGATTCCAGTAGAATTTTACATATTAGGGAGATAAGCTAAGGAAATGCCAGTAGGGTTATGGGGAACTGAGATAGGGAAGGGAGAAGAGCCAATGAAGGGAATGTTATAAAGCCAGTTTACCCCTACAAGTGCCTCAGAATCAACCCACCTGAGAGGAGAAGGAGCTGAGATGTTTATGCATCAACTCCCATCACCTTTAGTTGAGGGATTCCTCAGGGGACTTTAATTCTCCAGCATTTCAGCCTGGTGAGCAGAGCAGATTCTGGTGTAGGAGAAAGTCCTCATGCAACTGGAAGTCACAAGAGCTGTTTTACACTGCAACAGTGAATCCTTGAGGGGATGTGGGAGGGCACAGACATCACCTGTTACAGTCAACTCTTTGTTCGGATTTACTTACATCCCATGTCAAGTTCATTCCATCCTGGTAGAGCTTCTAAAAAACGGTAACCATATACAATTTTAGAAAAAAAATAGACTTACAATAGGGGAGTTTAGTGGAATAGGCTCTAGGATCAGCTGCTGTAGTTGGCCTAAAGACCACAATTAATATCTGTCATATTCCTCCTTTATTACCCATTCTAGCTTCCTATCACTCTCAACCAACATTTCTACCAGTCTAAGTTGCTTGTCAATTAGGAGAGTCCAGACAGAGGGGTCTGAGATGCAGGTACCCTGTGTCAGGTCATGGCAGTGGCTATAAATGCTCATTCACAGTTATCAATGAGCACGGAAGCACTAAAATGTGACCAAGTGCATTTCTAGGTTCTAGAAATACTCTTCCCTGCCCAAATTATGTAGAATGTCACCACAATATCTCCTCATGATATTCACGGTATGCATGTGCTAATTATTATATGATTACATAGTATAGCAATTTTTTCTTTGCTACTTGTTGGTATGACAACCCTAAGCTTTAGGTTTAGAGAAACATTAGAAGCATCATCCCCTTGGAAAACAAGCCCTTTAGTCCAACACAAATTCACCAAGGTGGGTCATAGGCAGTGATTATAAAGAAGATACTCCTACTTCACCTTTTAGTTCCCAGATTCATGTTTTACCTGTCTGGGAAAGAGCACCATAAAATGCCCATTGGCTCTAAGCCATGTTCTCTTAGGCTGGAAGCCTTTAGGTCATGTGGTAGATTGGTAGGACCAATGGATCTCTTGAACATATGCCATTGTTACCTCATTTGCTCATCAAGTGGTTCATTTGATCAAAGATGATATGTACGATCCTGTGATAATAAATCAGATATACTATGAGACCTCACATATCGGTGCTAGACAAGGCACTGTGGCATGGAAGGCAAGTCTACGCAGAAAATCAATCACAGTGAGAACAACTGCTGACCCTGCTAGAATGGAAGGAGTCTAATACTATCAAAGTGAGGTCAAGTAGCTAGCTGGTCTCCTCAGAGCAGACTAATTGAGTGCATAGTACTGACAGGTTGGACTCTCAGGGGTGACAATATTTAAATCAGCCTTGGTGAGAGGCAGCCCATGCTGTCGAGCTCATGCATAGTCTCCATCTCTGCTACTCCATTCATGGGTCTATTTTTCTAGCATTTGGGTAACACAGGACCAGATATGGCTGGTCAAACCATTTTATTCATGTGGTTATTCTGTGGCTGACACCCTATAGGCATTGATCAGAGACACACTAATACAGGTTCATCCACATGCTGCTTCTCCAGATTGTTCCCTATCTTTCAATATATTGCTTCTTCCAGACCTTTGACCACCAGCCCAGCTATTCATCAATGCCCGTGAGTCCCATGTATATCCTTAACTACTTCTCCTGAGGTATGAAATTGATTACCAAGCACTGCTTCAAGCTCTACCCACTTGGGGAATGTCTCCCGTACTGTCTTCAAGGGCCACTTCTGAGTTGGCTAGAGTGTGGTGGCAGAAGCCCACATTTGGCTTTCATCAACATACTCAACCTATCTGAGAACCAGGACTGGGTTTCTTTTATTCCTGTTCTATCATTTAGTCTCAGGTACCCCCTTAAAAGGTCATAGTGCTGAGTGAAGGGAAAAGTGTTAAAGTGTTGTATCAATAGAAACATGTATATGGAGATCTGGTCCCCTGTTTGTGTCAATTACTTATGCCCTTCAGGCCTTTTTGAGCCCCATTCTGGATGTGCCACTTCCATCATACAATGGGTTGCTGCTGTTGCTGCCTGATTGTGTGACTTGGTAGATAAAAATATTTTTATCTTGTGATGGGAATCTCTGGTTGCATAGTTACTTGATGTCCCATGGTCAGGAGCTTCCTGTCCTATGGTCAGGGGACAGTGACATTCTAGAAGCTATTTTTCAGTCATAAATATTACTCTGCTTCAGATGGCAGGGTCTTGCCCTAGAACCCAAGGAGTGAATGCTATGACTCTCCTACTGAAGCTGGGAGAGACTCCACATAGCATCATTGTATACTGTGGATACCCGCAGTACACCAGGTAATTGTGCAGAGAGAAGTGGTTGAGTTGAGAATATCCATGGACTCCTGGCACTGATGAATGGCTAGGATTGCAGTCAGAAGTCTGGAAGAGGAATGCTATGACTCTTGCATTGGGGCTTAGCATCCACATAGTGTCCTTATCTACTACACAGTACAGCATGTACCAGGTCATATGATTCAAGCAGCAAGGCAGCTTAAACCTTCCTCAAAACCTTCCCTTGACTCTGAGCCTCACTCAAAACTAGCAATCTTCTTAGTCACTCAGTAAATAGTTGGAGCAATATAACCAAAATGGTATGTGTTATCTTCAAAATCTAAAGGGACCTGCCAAATACTATATTTCTTTCCTAGTGATAGGATGTGCAAAGTGTAACTTATCCTTTGCCTTCAAGGATATATCTCAGCATGACCCAGATCACTTGATCCCTAAAACTTTACTCAAAAGGGCAGGCCCTTGAATCTTTACTGGATTTTCTCCCATATTCTGACACACATCCAGATAACTTACAACCTCCTGGTCTCCAGATCTGATTAATCTGATGTCAGCAATATACTGGACCAGTATGATATTCTGTGGAATGTCCAGATGATCAAGATCCCTTCACACTATATTGCATTGAAGAGCAGCAGGATTAACACAGCCCAGAGGCAGGATTGTAAATATGTGCTGCTGTCCATTGAATATGAATGTGAACTGCTTCTGAAACAGGAGTTTCTTATACGGACTGAAAACATGCGTGTAGAGGATGAATAGATACAAGCCCAGTGACAGAGTTTGTGTTGATTTGTCTAGTAAAGAACTGTACCCAACTGAGCAGCTACAACTGGGGCTACCACTAGGTTAAGTTTACAATAGTCCACTGTCGTCTGCCATAAGCTAACTGAATCGGGTTTTTTCAGCGACTATACAGGTTCACTAAGTGGAGATACATATGATTAGGATCACCATCACTGCAGCCTTGAAGTCACTGAGGTTGCTACTTATCTCTGCCATTCTACTCAGCATGAATTTAGGCTTGCTTTCAGTACACTTCCTTGGTTTGGGGTGGGACACTTTTAGGGGCTTCCAGTTGGCCTTTCCTATAATTATGGTTCTTACTCCACAGGTCACAAAAACAATGCAAGAGTTTTTTTCCAGCTGCTAAGTATATCTATCTCAATTAGGTACTCGGGTAACGAGGACATGACCATAGCATAAGGTCATATACCCATATTGGGTGCATTATGAAACAGACTTGGGTCTTTATCACTAGTCCTTCCTACTTCCTCATTCTAACAAGGTTGCCAGGATAGCATTTTGGATCCACTGGTGTCAGCTCAGACCTTGTATCCAACAGCTCTTTAAAAATCTAGATATTTCCCTTTACCCAATGTACAGTTGCTTTGGTAAATGTCCATAAATATCTTTACAGAACAACTGAGGAGTCTTGCTGTGTCTTACATGGAGAGCTGACTCTCCCTTCAAATGATGGGCCCTGGGTCAGAGAACTGGCTCAGGTCTGGAAATTGAGCAATGGATCATGACGTTTCCATTGTAGCATTTTGCTCATCCACATTAGTTATCTATTGCTGTGTAACAAATTGCCCACAAACTGGTGGCTTAAAACAACAAACATTTATTTATCTCACAGTTACTGTGGGTTAGGAATCTGGGAGCAACTTAGATGGGTAGTTCTGACTCAGTATGTCTCATGATGTTTCAGATAAGACATTGGCCAGAGATTCAGAAATTTGGGGGCTCAACTGGGACCAAAGGATCCACTTCTAATTTCACTCACATGGTTGTTGGCAGCCCTCAGTTCCTCACTGGCTGTTTACAGCATCACTTTGCAGCACATCTACTTCAGGGTCCACCTCAAGCTCAATCAGCAATGACCCGATCTCAGGTCACAGGGCCCCACTCCTACTTACATGCTTTCTGACTTTACATAGGCAGATGGTGGGACTGGAATTCACCTTAGTTTGAAACCTTGTTACTGTCACAATCACTAATCTTAAGCACAGTCTGATCATCAGCTATAGGAGATGCCATGCTCTGAGTTAACTGGCTGACCTGAACTTGTCAATTTCTTCCTTCAAGACACTGATGGCACTTAACAACAATTAACCAACTCCACAATCCCTAGTCACATTGCCCCATGTGACTCAAATACTAAAGATACTGCACAAACCAACATATCTTCTTTCTCCTGTACCCCATGTTAATTCACTATAGGTGAGATATTTAGTAATTGTCACAATTATTTAATATTTGTGATGCTTTAATATGCCAGGGTTTAATACTATCCTTTCTTACCAACAATGGGTTCTTTTACACCATGTGGCTGGTAAATATTTAATTCCAAATTCCCATTCTAAGAATCTGCTTCCTTGAACCACTTCTGTAACAAAATATCTTAGTTTGAATTTTGCCATAAGCAGATTCTGTAACAAGGTAGTGTGAGTAGTTTATTTTGGAGTTGACGCTAAGAAACCACAAGTAGGGACAGGGGAAATAAGGGAAGAAAGGGCAACAAGTAGTGTTGGTTACCAAGTCAGTTACCACAAAGGGAACCACTAGAGCTTCATCACACTGGCAAACTCTGATATCCAGTGGAAGCAAGGGACTCTGAGTTATCCCACTCAGTGGGGAAGAAAACTGGGGTATCTATCATCAGTTAAGGGGTGTTTCTGGGAGTCATTAAATCCAAGGACTATTGGTCTGATTGACAAGTGAGCACAGGAGTCTCCAGAAGCCAGTGAAAGCCATCAGGCAGTTGGAAGTTAGGCTGTAATGTACTACAGTGGTAAGACGGGAAGGGGATAAGGGCAGGGTTCCAACAGCACATGCTACTCGTTTTGTACTTAATAAGAAAACACTGCGTACACCAGAGGTATACCTTCCAAATAGGCTAAAAAACATGTTTAAAGATGTAGATGTGGATGTAATTAGATATTGATCTGTTTATTCCTGGTCAGGTGTGTTTTGTTTTGTTTTTCAAATGTAAGTATTTAAAATCTCTGTACTGCTGAATGAAGAAGGTTTATAAATCAATCATGTTAGAGGAAACATTGTTACCTTTATATTATTTCAATGGAAAATGATGTTACAAAACTGTGGTCACAGCAACAAGGATATGTTGTACAGCATAGGAAAATATAGCTATTGTTTTGTATTAATAATTACCTTAAATGGGGTATAATCTATAAAAATATTGAACTGCTATGCTGTACACCTGAAACTAATTTAATATTGTAAATAAACTATACTTCAAAAAAAACCATACAAAATCATTGTCATAAAGAGGGAACAGAAAGTCAGTAGGAACATATGTTTTAACAACATGCTTATCAAACCTGGGAAATACACATTCATTTCAATGCACACAGAGTAGTCACTAAAGTAAATACTTTTCTGGGCCATAAAGCAAATTTTGTTGAAACTTTCAAAAAATTTCAAAGGACTGAAATTGTATATGGCATATTCTCTGGATACAGTAGAATTTAACTAGAAATTAACAAGAAAAAGATAACTAAAATGTTCTCAAAATGAAAATTAGGCAACACACATTTAATCTTGAATCAAAAAATAAATTGCATTGGGAACTTTGAAATGAATAATGAAAATACAACAAATTAATATGTGTGGAAAAGCCAAAGCAGTGATTTCCCTGGCAGTCCAGTGGTTAATACTCTGCACTTCCAGTACAGGGGGCACAGGTTTGGCTGCTGGTCCAGGAACTAAGATCCCACATGCCACACATTGTGGCCAAAAATTAAAAAAAGAAGAAAGCAGCCAAAGCTGTACTTAGAGGGAAATATATAGCTATAAAAATGATGCACCTATTCACTTTGAAAAACATCATCAAGCTGTACATTTAATACCTCTGCACTTTACTGTATGCTTATTAAATTTCAATTTTAAAAGTTTAAAAAACTGGTTATTATCTGATTTAATGAATTTACACTAAAATACAAATGAATGATAGCATTCAACTACTGTTGACCCCTGAACAGTAAGGGGGTTGGGACACCAACTCCCCAGGCAGTTGAAAATCTGCATATAACTTATAGTCAGTCCTCCATATTTGAAGTTCCACATCTGTGGATTTAACCAACCTCAGATCATGCAGCACTGTAGTATGCATTTACTGAAAAAATTCTCATATAAGTAGACCCATGCAATTCAAACCCTTGTTGTTGTCAACTGTATATCTAATTTTTAAGAAAGCCTTATCAAACTAAAATGATTTTTGTTACACTTTCAAGCAAAATGACATTATAAACTGAAAATTTCTGGTAGTTAATGTAGGAGAGTTTAGAAGCCTTTCAAATGGACCTCAAGCCAACCCATCTAGCAGAAGGTTATATAAAAATTGCATTTTAGGGACACATTTGGGTAAAACAGAGCTTAGAAAGTTAAGATGTTGATGAATGATAAAAGGAAAAAAAACACTAAGAAAAATAATGTTCCAACATATTTTCTTGGTTCAGACTTAAATATGGTGAAGTAGAAACCAAGGGAGCGCTTTACTCACATCAACTGCACTATTTCTAGGATAACCCTTGAAAAAGACCCCCATCAGCTCTTAGGTGCCCTCCAATTTATAATCCCAAGTTTATTTCCCCTTAATTCTACAAAGAATAGAATTCTTACCCTGCCTCCTTCCACCACTGATTGATAGATTCTCATGATTTTGAAGTTCATCTAGTACTATGAATGTGACATCACAACTACAAATAGTAACAGTGTTACATTATTACTATTTGTAGTTGTGATGTCACACACATAGTTAACTCACGAAACTATTTGTTTGTTAAAAACAATGTATACTTCTTAGTCCATTGCAGAGTCAAATCTAATTTAGTTCAAATGAATCTTGTTGGTCCTTTTTAAATACTTTGACATTTGAGCTGTAACTTAATCTGAAATTTAATTTACCTGCCCTCCCTTCAACCAAGCTAAGAAGAAATGTCTCCAAATTACGTATAATTTTATTGTGATCCTTTAATTTTATCTTTTACTGCAATGTACTAACCAATATAATTTCTTCTTTCTCCCTCCTCCATCAACACTTATTTCTTGTTCTTCCTGTTTCTCCATCAAAAAGTTTAAAGACAATTTATCAACCTAGTGGTACTTGCCTGAGTACACAGGAAATATCAGAACAAGGAAGCATAGCATTCAAGAACCATCGATACAAGTAGATCACCATGTTCACTCAGAGTGAGGTTTAGCATCATTTGGAACATAAGAGAACAATTTCTTAACTTTGCCATTCATAGCTGTAAGGGAAGTCTAATATCTGAAATCTATCCCAGAACATTTTGTGAACATGAAAGCATTTTGTGTTTTAAAACACAAACACAGCTTAAAAGACTAGTCATTAGTAAACTGACAGACAGATTTTCCCATCACAGGGCTCTGGAGTTTCTAGTGGACTCTGCATCACCTGGATGGTTTATATACAGGACCACCATTAGTCACTTCTGCATTTCTGGCAAATGCATACTAACTGATGTCAGAAAAAAAATAGTTCACCATCCAATAGGGAAAAAAACATCATCTAAATATAAAAAATAAACATTTTCTCTTGAATATACTCATACCCCCAAATTTGGGAATTTTCTATGCTGTTTTAACATATTGTTGATTTGGGTTTTTTCTTTCTAAAAAGTTTAATAGGTTGTTCTGTTGTAAAAGTAACACATTCCTATTATAAACAACCTAGACAACACAGAAAAGCTGAAAAACCAATCATACATACTTCCATCATCTAGAGACAACTATTATTATGTTAATTTTTATTCATATTCCTTCCTGTTCATTATTAGTGGGGGGGCATGGGGTTTTTACTGCATAGTTATGATTGCATTGTTTGAATTGTTTATGTGACCTTTATCACTTAGATTTTTCTATGTTAGTATACAGTTTTTCATAAACTTCATTTATATGGCTTTATATTTCATCACAAATAGCTATGCAACAATCTGCTTAAGCATTTCTCTATGTTTAAATTCTTAATTGGTTTCTATGCCCTCTTTATGACTTAAAGCTTTTCTCTTATATTTCTAGTTTTTCCTTTTGATCATCCTCTCTGCCCCCATATACATATATATATATATATATATAATTTATTTATTTAATTTATTTATTTTTGGCTGCATTGGGTCTTCGTTGCTGCACGTGGGCATTCTCTAGTTTCAGCGAGCGGGGGCTACTCTTCGTTGCGGTGCCCACAGGCTTCTCATTGCGGTGGTTTCTCTTGTTGCGGAGCATGGGCTCTAGGTGCGCAGGCTTCAGTAGTTGTGGCTCGTGGGCTCTAGAGCACAGGCTCAGTAGTTGTGGTGCACGGGCTTAGTTGCTCCACGGCATGTGGGATCTTCCCAGATCAGGGCTCAAACCCGTGTCCCCTGCACTGGTAGGAGGATTCTTAGCCACTGCGCCGCCAGGGAAGCCCCCCATACTTTTAATAATTGCTAATTTGGTATTGAAATACAGTTAGGTGTCAGTGTTTTGTTTTTGTATTTCACTAATAGATGATGGCTTCATTAGAAAATTGTCTTTAAACAATTTAAAGTTTATACTTAATATTTGGTAATGAGATACAGCTAGATATCAGTGTTATTCCTCATACAGCTTGAGAAACTACCTCATATTAAACTAAAGCATTGACAAAAAGCCTAATCATTTGATAACAAACCTCTTCCGTAAGACACAGGTTCAATGCCCTTTCTAGAATTTACCCGAAGTTCAATGACTGCCCTCAGTTAGACATCCCAAGAATCCAGATCCTTAAACTTCCTTTGCTTTTCAGCTCTTCAAATAAACTCAGTAAAAAATTTACACAGTTTAAAGGAAAATGCTCATGGTCTAGGTTTTCAACTGCAAAAGCCAACAGAAATTATATCAGAAAAAACTATTCTTCTTCTCTAGCAGTGTTGAAACACCATTATTTATATGCTTATTTTTAATAATTTTTTATTCATTTTTGTTATACCCAATTATTATTAAAAAAACATTTTTCAACACACAATTTAAAGCCACGTAAAGTTTCCATTGTCCCTGTCATCCTATAGAGAAGATATCTTATTCTGTGGCAAAACAGCACATTATGCGATTGGCAAAATAACTCACGTCTCAGAAGTACTCTTTGAAATATTTCACATAGAATCTGTTTGTTTCTTTGTAGGACACACACACCTGTCTTCACTTGCTTAGTTGACAAAATAAAATACTACTCAAACGATAGCATACTTCCAAATGAGACAGAAATGGTTAACTCTTCCTTTTGTAATTGAAACTTGCCATCCTTAAGTGCCTAAATGTAATTATAGAAGAAAAGAAATTTCCTCTGCTTATGTACAGAATAATATTTTATTGTAATAATTAGTCATCTTGAATTGAAATGCATATATGTGTGCTGTGTGGATGACCAGCATGCATTTTAATCCTATTTCCTATATAAACAGCGATTCAGAGTGTATGACAAGGAGGCAATGTTTCTATAGTGTTACCCAAGTACAAAGCATGTTGTTCACAAAATATCCTCTGTCACTTGCCCTTCTTGCAGAGATTACAGCTCTTCCTTGCTTCATGAAAACTCAGGGAATATGCCAATATAATTTTCAGTCACTGGCTAGATCTTACTATTTTTAATTGAATTAGAGTATTTGGACTTATCAATAACATTTTTAAGATTTACTTTCTGCTTTTCCGGGCTTATTTGTCTTAGTTATTTGTGCATTTTCTATCTGCGCCATTTTTTAAGAATCAGTTTGGCTTTGCACTTAAAATAAGTATTACTTTTCATGACTGAACTTAAGCATGGAGGAAAAGGAAAGATGAGAAAAGAAGAACCGTGAATACAAATTGCTTCATTCTTGAACTTCTTTTTTATATGCTTCCTAACAGCATGAATACCTCAGGGAAAGTTGTCCACTGTTTTTCTCCATAGTCTCTTTTTGTTCATATGCTTTATTTCTGGTTACTAGTATTGTCCTTTTTATTATTGTTACCAAATATTGAGCAATTAAAAACAAGTGCTAATAAAGTACATGTAGGGTACAAAGCACCACATACAATGAATACCCACATCTCACCCAGTTTAGGAAATGAAATTTTACCAACATTTTGAAGACTCCTGAGAGCTCCTCTCTGCTCCTACCCATTTTTCAGCTCCTTCATAGATAACCACTTCCCTGAATTTTCTGTTTATTGCTCCCTTATTTCTTCCATAGCATTTTACCACTTTTGCCACTTATATTTATTTCCTTCAATAAGGTACTCTTTAGGTTTAGTAATATGTGCAATTATTATATTTTCACTTATAATTTTCTGCCTTATTCTTGACTAATTATTATATTTCTGAGATTTATGCATGTTGCGTTTAGCTACAGTTCATTCATTTCACTGTTATACAGTATTCATTTATGTCTTCTATTATTAATAGAAACCACAATTATTTTCAGTATTTTGCTATTATAAACAGAGATGCTATAAACCATGCACTTGTACATGTTTCCTGGTACATGTGTACAAATCTTTCTCTGGGGTAATGGTTCTCACATTTTAGCTGTATCGATTACCTAGAGGGCTTGTGATTGTTGGGCCTCAATTTCAGTGTTTCCAATTCAGTAGGTCTGGGATGGGGCCTGTATTATGGTTCTCCATCAAGAAAGGAATATATATATATATGGAATTATTATAGGAATTGGCTCCCACAGTTATGGCAGCCAAGAAGTCCCATGATCTGCCCTCTGCAAGCTGGAGAACCAGGAAAGCTGGTGGTATAATTGATTCCAAAGGAGAAGGCCTGAGAAGGGGAAGAAGGAGATGAAGGAGCATTCCCGGGAAGTCCTGAAGTTGGAAGGCCCAAGAACCAGAAGCCCCCATGTCCAAGAACAGGAGAAGATGAACATACCAGTTCAAAAAGAGAGAGAGAGAGAGAATTTGCTCTCCCTCTGCCTTTCTGGTCTATTCGGGCCCTTAACAGATTGGATGATGCCTGCCCACTTCTTTATTTCGTCTACTGATTCAAATACTAATCTCTTCTGAAACACCCTCAGAAATAATGTCTTATCAGCTATCTGGTTATCCCTTAGACCAGTCAAGTTGACACATAAAATTAACCATCTCAGAGCACGAGATTTTGCATTTCTAACAAGTTCCCAGGTGATGTGGATGATGCACATCCAGGGACCAACTTTAAGGACAACTGCTGTAGAGTATATAGCTAGGAATAGAATTGCTAGTCATGAAGAAACAGTAATTTCCAATTTATTATATAATGCCATATTGTTTTGCAATGTTTCTACCAATATAGACTTCCACCAGCAGTATGCATAAATGTTTTGATTTCTTCATATCTTTGCCAGTACCTGTTAGTGCTAAACTTTTAAATTCTGCCAAACAGGAGGGTGTGATATTATTTCTTTGTAATTTTAACTTTAATTTCCCTGATGTAACAATAGATTTGATTATATTTTCATACGTTTATTACCCATACATTCTTCCTCTTAGTTCCTTTTCTCCATTTTTCCATTGGGTTTTTCTTTGTCTTGCCAATTTACAGACGTTCTTCTATGGTCTCTTTATGAAGACTCTTAACACTGCTTGTTTTAATACCTTCTAATTTGGTCTTATAAGGTCTAGGAGAAAATTGTTTCTACTTTTTATCCTTTTTGGTCATGACTGAACATACGGTTGTTTAATACAGACTTGATGATAATAGAATTATTTATTAAAAACTTGTCCCTACCAAGTACTCTGTTATCTGATGAGGGTTTATTCACTCCATCACTACTCTCAAGGTAAAGTCACAGGCACCACTGTTAGCCTCTCCCTCACTCCCACCCCACCTTCTCCTTCCCCTGCTTCTACCTCTGTCTCCTCACTCAACAGCCAGACTAACCTTTCCAAAGTACAAGTCAATTCATCTCCTCCCCTGGGTAAATTTCTCCAACGTTTTCCCTTTATTACACTTAAGGAAAAATCTCAACTCCTTGCCATGGCAACAAGGCCTAAGAGGTCCTACTCCATTCTCGGCTCTGCCACTCTCTTCCTAAATCATCAAAGTGTGGCCACTCCTGCCTTGTTGCTGTTTCTCAAATGCTCTAAATAATCTCCTCCTTTAGCAATGCCCTTCTCCCAGACATTTCTCTAAAAGGCCACCCAGAGTACCCTATCTAAAAGAGATCCCTCACCTCCTCTTCAAACTCTTATTTTCCCTGTCCCCAATCCCGCTTTATTTGTCTTCAGAGAATTCATCAATACCTGACATTACCTTTGACATTATCATTTTTAATCATCTGTCTTTGTCCCCGACTAAAATGTAATCACCAAAGGGTAATAGGATTGTTTTGTTCATCTCAATAGCTCAGTGCCTGGAAGAGTTCCTAATAAATATGCTCTCTACAAATATTTGTTAAATAAATGGGAATCAGAGTTCTTGCTTAAAGAGCCAAGAACCTGTCCATCTCCAAAGCTATTCCACTGGGCCAAGTTCTTTCTCAGCTTGACATCACAGCACACCAATGAGACACTACAATCCAGATGAAGAGATGGATTAGTTCACACCAATAATACAGACTATAACACCAGTGACACCAAAGAGCCCTGGAGATTAATTAGAAATTAGATTCCTCAGTTCCCCCAATTTCTGAAGGAAGGTCTTTTCCCCAACTTCTACCACTTGGAAATCCCTGAGGGAGAGAAGAGTTTGACATTTGCTCAAATAGCCATGTCCTCTTACAGTATTTTGAGAGGATGGTATGACTAATAATGTTTAAATTTTATTGACACACTTCTTGTTTGGAATGGTGATCTGAAGGCAGATATTTAACCCCTTTCTCTTCCAAGTCCCCTCTAAAATGACAACCACAAAAATATCTAGAAAAAGTCTATACAAATGGAGTCATACACATCACAGAAATTTCAGGGACATTCTGTTAAAAATACTTCACACAAGTCCAGACTAAAGTCAGCATTAATTCATCGATGGTTAAGAACATGCCAGTGAATAGGATATTTAATATAGGTATAAAAGGAATCAAGATCAAGGAGAAGCAATAAGCAATGAAGAAAAATATCCCTAAACTAAAGACAGAATCGAAGCCTCAGATCAAAAAACTTCTTCAGGTGATAAGCTAAAGTTTTCATTTTGTTTGTTTGTTTTAAATTTCAATACCAAATTTGAAAATAAAATCTTCACACTTCCAAGCAGAAAAAAGTAGCCCTTAAAAGGAAAGAGTCTATTTCTCATTGGAATTCTCTTCTTTAAGTAAAAACAAAAACAAAAATATGCTAAGAAAGAAAAGAGAATGTGCCACCTACCTGAGGGATCATTTGTGAGAAAAGAAAAAAATACGAACTGTAATAAAAAGTGTTTGAGAATGGCAAAGAAGTGGTATAAAAAATGGTGGTGTGTAATAAAATTAATGAAAGTCTACATGAGGTTAAGATTCCTCTTGGAACTGTTACAAAACAAAAATTCCCAAAAATTCTATAAAGAAATAAGATTCTAATAAAATAAAAAATCTAATTCTGGAGATCACCTGAAAAAATCTTGGAAATGATGAGAGAAAAGATGAAAAAAGCTGGCAAATTTATCATCTGACCCAAAGGGAAGGTAATACCAGTCCTAAGCCAATTTGCTTTCAGAGCCATTGCTTTATATTGCAGGAGGAATTTCTACTGCATTTCTGGTTGGGGTTACCATATTAAAGATTTTAAAGGAGGTTGAAAGGAGAGATGAAAGGAAAAACCTAGGAAATTTCTCCCCTACCTCTGGGTCCTGACTGACATCTCCCGCAGCAGCTGCATCCCCTTCAGGTCTCCAGCTCCTGCCAGACAGGTCCATCATGGTACCAGCTTTGACCAGGTAACCTGTACAAAGATAAAAACATATTCCCTTTAAATAAAAAAGAAGGCAAGTTACGCTATCTCCCAATATAACTGTGTAGATGAAAATGTTATGGCTTGGGCTTCCCTGGTGGCGCAGTGGTTAAGTGGTTAATCCGCCTGCCAATGCAGGCGACACAGGTTCGAGCCCTGGTCCGGGAAGATCCCACATGCTGCGGAGCAACTAAGCCTGTGTGCCGCAACTACTGAGCCTGCACTCCAGAGCCCGCGAACCACAACTACTGAGCCCATGTGCCACAACTACTGAAGCCTGCATGCCTAGAGCCCGTGCTCCGCAACAAGAGAAGCTACCACAAGGAGAAGCCCACACACCGAAATGAAGAGTGGCCCCCGTTCACCGCAACTAGAGAAAGCCCATGCGTAGCAATGAAGACCCAAGGCAGCCACAAATAAATAAATAAAATTTTAAAAAAATTATGGTTCAAGATTAAATATTACATCTGAAAGTTATTTCTATAAATACAAGAAAATCAATAATGTTAGATACAAAAAAATCAATATTATTGTAGATTGCTGGCATTTAATAAAAGCCCTCATTTCTCATTCTAAATGAGTCTTTACTTTGCCACAACAATAAAAAAGAATTTCACCTCTTAAAAAAAAGAATAAATTAAATTTTAAAAGTCTTTTCTTAGATATATTGATATAACTCTTACAAAATGGTTTATCATATTTCAGGTTAATTTTACACTGAACAAAGAATTTCTCTATTAATAACACTTGTTTATCTGTTCGTACTGGTTCCTAATTTTTACTTTGAAAAATAATATGTAATAGTACAATAAGTATTAAGTATGTGTATGTATGAGTGTACAAATCAATGCAGGTGGTTTTATGTTATGGAATGTATTTCCAAGCATGGAATTGTTATTTCAAAATAAGTGTATATTTTAAAGCTTAAGAGACATTGCCAGATCATTTTTCCAAAAGTGCTAACATTTTTTACCTAATCACCAGCAATGAATGAGAATATTCTCTTTGCCTCCTTACCTGCAATGGACTTCACTGTACGTTTTAATTTTTGCCAGCCTTATGGGTATAAACAGATATCTAGCTTTTAATTCAATTTGCATTTTCGTGGTTACTAAAGAAATATAAAATTTTTTACATTGGCAATTTGGATATACAATTTTGTGAATTGTCTTTATATGCATTTTTCTATTGGGCTGTTTGACATTTTCATGATATGCAAGACCTCTTTGTATATTATAGATCAGGGCTTTCCAGTGTTTTTCAGTTCATGACACTCAGGAAATTATAATTGTATGTCAGCATGGTACAAATGGACTAAGAGGCTGCCAGTGACTGGGCTGGACCAGCCTGGGGATTCTAGCTCCCTCTCTACTGAAAGGTAGCCTGAAAGAGATGTAACCTATATGTGGCTCTGCTTGGAACAGATACAATAACTCCTGTTGATAACATCAACTTTGATATAGTGTATATTTTCCAAATTTATCATTTAATTATTGAGTTTGATCTTTACCTACACATTCTTTATATTGTCTAAAGTGTTTATGTTTTGTGTTGTGGCTTCTAGATTGCATGTCTTTAAGAAATCCCCTGAATTTTACTGTAGTTTTTAAAGTTTTTCATCCAAGACTTTTGCAAATCATGTGTGATGAAATTTTAACACTATCCTTATTGCATATAAATATTTTAGAAGATACCAAAGTAAAAAACAAAAATACAAGATGCTTCCAACTTCTGACCAATTATGGATTATGTACTGGATGAAATAAAACAAACATAAAAAACTTTCTCTGAAACACTTCGAATTAAGCAATATTTTAATGATAGTTTTTGTCTTCTTTTTTAAACCAACATGACATTTTATTGTGTTTATTAATAATATAAACATTTTTGTTCTTGCTTGGTGAAATCATCTTATTTTAATCTTCGTATAACATTTGGTGATATAATATTTTGAGGGCTTGGGTTCTAAGTTCAATTGATTCAGTGCTTAATTTTAACAGCTATCATAGATGAAAAAGATACTTCAAAAATATGATGATACAAATGGATTAAGTGCATCATTATCCTTAGTTATTAAAATATCAAATTCATGTTTCATTCCCAGACACCAATTATGCCAAACTTGTTGAAATTCAGACAGGCAATTCAGTTCACCTTGATGTCACCTTGATGTAGACACTGGGTTAAAAAAAAAAAAATTAACAAAAGGATTCAAACTCTTCATTTGGAAGATGTTAAATAGTGTAGAAAATTATATTTGAAAAGTTTTAAAGTTTGCAACTATAAACAATCTTATAGGTGACACACGTATCCTTTTTCAGCCATAATGTCACATATTAATGGAAATATTTCCAAACATCTGTTTTCCAAATATTCTCCACAATATCAATTTTTCCCAAAATTGTTTACTTACTCATTCACTGTAAAAAAAGTTCCCTTTACTTTAATGATATGTAAAGGGTAAGTGTGCTTGTTTTTATATATCTGCTGAGTTGCATTGTCATCAGAGAAAAGGTCAACACATTTTCAGCATTAATCTTTTTGTAAATGAAATGCTTAATTTGTCTTTAAATTCAATGGCTCCTTTAAGTATTTTTCAGTGAAATAACCAGTGAAATTCTCTGGTAGCAAATATTATCATTGTTATTCCCTATCTTATTACAAAGTCATGTAAATATTTGATGTCATTTTAAAGAGTTGTGTTCTTTTGAAATTAAAAACATCAGTGTTGATGTACTCCTGACTTCAATTTCTCTGACGAAAAACTTGCCTATACAATGATGCAGTTAAGATTTCACATATGGAAACATTATATTAAAATCTGTTTAAATTTTTTAATTCCATATTTTAATGATAGTTTTCAAGGAAAGGAACATGAGTTCATCTAAAAATCCTTCCCCTGGGAGTTAAGAAAGTCTTTCTCTACGTGCGGCTCAGTCCCTGCCCTGGCAGACTCACAGATTCTCTTGATCTCAGTGTTGGCATTGTTAAAGAGGTATATTGGATTAAACAACGTCAGAGATATTTCTTTCTGCTCTAACATTCTACAATTCTACTGTATTTCTCAGTTACATGTTAAACAGTCAGAAGAAACCAAAAGAAATATATTTTTCAGGATATCGGTGGCATTTCCTTTGGGAAAGCCAGATGAAGATAACTCCCAGTGTTAGAAACTTAATTTTTTTTTTTCCTCTTTCATTTTGCAAAAAAATCTTGATGAAAGGCTCTTAAGGACTACTTCAATTCCCTGTTGAAGCGAGCAAGATTATGGTCTTACCCATGGGATTTCACAATTTATAAAAATTACTATCTCAGGGATATGTGTTAAAAAAGGGGGGTTCAGAATAAATTAATTATGGAAAACTAGGCAGCTTTTAAGGTCATTTTGTCAATTCTTTCCATGTTATGCGATAGAGTTTCATGAGTCAAGACCAGGGTTTAGAATAAAATGAGACATCAAAGCCACACAAGTGGATTGAAAGTTGCATATGTTCTTAAGGGTTAGTGGAACTTAGAGTGATTATTTTTTCAAAAATAACTAAGATAGTCTGCAACACTGACAAGAATCTGATAATATTCCATTAATCCTCCATCAGCTTCAAAGTCTCACTGAGTTTGTTAAAAGCCAGAATTTATCATTTTCATTACATGACTTAGGGAAAAAATGGTAAACAGGACATTATTCTTATAAAAATATATGTCCATAGATATTAGCATCTGAACAAAATCTTTTTATAATCATAGATGAGTTGCCTATCTTCCCCTTTCCTGTTCAGGACATGTCTTATCTGCCTCTGAAGGATCTTTCTTAGATCTCTCTCCAAAGGAAATTCATTTAAACAAGGTGTCATGGATAAGCCCAAGAGAAAAACTCAACATATCTACTTTTCAAGGTCTAATTCTAGTCTTGATCCTTTCCTTCTAGGGACTGTTCTCAGATCACCCAAACCACAGTGTTGTTTATTTATCTGAATTTTAAAACTGGTTATACATATTGTGCATTTGGAAATTAATCACAGATTCTCTTGTTTTCATATTTACTTTCATCACAGACTTGATTTCATGTTTTGTTTGCAGGTTTAGTTTTCTATTTAACTTTCCAAACCTTTGTGTGTATATATACAAAGGTATGTATATATATATCCCAAGTAATCTCTAAGGTAGTGAAGACAGAACTTTTGTTCCAAGTATCAAACCCAATTCTAATCAGTTTAAATAATATTAGAACAACAGGAACGATAAGGGGCCCCTGGCCCAACGGACGTTGGAAGTTGGAATTCGGAAGACGGAAAGTTTCCTCTGTTTTAACTGTTGTCTCCTTTTTAAGTGGCTCTAATTCTTCCCTGCTGCAAATAGCTGGGAGGTGAAGGGAACCATGGGAAGGAAAAATAGTCACTGATAGTAGATTTCCCTTTTTTTTTTTTAAGCAATTCATAAGGGACAAAAGAGATCTTAGTGAAACGGAGTCCCCCTAAAATAGAGCTACTCTGCTGAGATTATGATTAACCTCTCTCCAAAACGTTATTCCCTTTCTTGTCCTGTACCTGTTCCCCCTAAAGATTGAGGAGTATCAAAGAAAATCGGGGATTGTAACTGAGCAGGACCCTATGGGGCCTTCTCGGGAAAGATCCCCTCACTCACGTCCTCCACCTGCCTCATGTTTGTAGAAAAACTCTCTCCTAGACCTTCCCCAAGTTCCAAAGAACAAATTTAATCAGAGAGGTGAGAAAATGCAGAAACAAAGGATAACAGTCAAGCACGACAAAATAATAATAGTTTAGCCATTAAACAAAGTCAAGAAACTTTAGTTCCTCCAGGGCTATAGATAATATTCTGAGCCATATCTTTGAGCTATTTTGCAGATACTGAAACCGCCACCAGGTGGAAGAAGTTAACTGCATGCTGACCACAAGCATGGAAACCCCAGACCAGTTGAAACCAGAAGGCTGATGATGGTGACTCCCGATTACCTCACCACCACCCAATCAGAAGAATGTCCACGAGCTGATCACCCACTCCACAACCTGCCTCCTGCACCCTGGCTTTAAAAACCTTTGCCTGAAAGCCATCAGGGAGTTCAGGTCTTTTAAGCACTAGCTGCCTAGACTGCTTGCTCGGCTCCCTGCAATGGAAGCTGCACTTTCCTTCACGACGACTCAGTGCCAATAGATTGGCTTTATAGCACATAGGCAAATGGATCCAAGTTTAGTTCAGTGGCATTACTTCTTGCTCAATCAGAAAAATCCTTGGATAGAAGATTGATTGGTCCATCTTGGAGCTCATTCTCATCTGTAGATGGAACACTATGGACCAGACCGTTAGATGGCTCAGCTGCCATGACCAACCTGTGGGTAGGGGAAAGGAGTTGACCTGACATGGTTGTAAAGGAAGATTTTCCAAGAGAGTGTTCTGCTCTGGGCCGACAAAGCAATAATTTGATAATTAACACTGTGTTTTTCACACATGAGATGCTTAAAAATTATTTATTGTTATTCCACTATCACACTACTAGGTTTGTAAACAACTTTTTTTGAGATATAATACGTATACCGTAACATTTACCTATTCAAAATGCTTTTTAGTATATTCACAAAGTTATGCATAATCTAATGTGGATATAATAATCTAACTTTAGAATATTTTCATCACCCAAAAACACACTACTATATTTTGAGAAAAGAAAATCTGCCACCTCTGTATTGTTTGACTTTAAGGAAGTGATGCTGCAGTAGGCAGAAAAATGTCCCTCCCCAAATACGTCCACGTTCTAATCTTCAAAACCTGTGAATATAGTACCTTACATGGCAAAAATAACTTTGCTGGTGTGATTAAGTTAAGGAACTTGAGATGCGAAGATTTTCCTGGGTTTTCTGGGTGAGTCTAGTATAATCGCAAGGGTCTTATTAAAGGGAGCCAGGAGTGTCGAAGTCAAAGAAAGAGGTTTGAAGGTGCTACATGGCTGCTTTGAAGATAGAGGAAGGGGTTATAAGCAAGCAAATGCAGGTGGACTCTGGAAGGTAAGAAAGGCAAGGAAACAAGATTATCAGGCAAGGAAACAGATTATCTCCTAGAGCTTCCAGAAGGAATGCAGCTCTGCTGAATATATGACACCTTGACTTTAGCCCAGTGAGACTTCCAACCTACAGAAATATAAGTCACTAAATTTGTGGTGATTTATTACTGGTTTATAACAACAGGAAACCAAAACAGATTTAATCTCTCTGAGATTCTATTTTCTTATCTTTAAATTGTACATAATAATTCCTATCTCAATGGATTTTATGATGATTAAGCATGATAATGTTTGTGGTAGAAATGTCTGAGCTAAAACTAAGCTAACTTCGGTACTAATGAAGTTACAGTTCAGATTTTAATTTTAATACATAATATCTGGATCTATGAGGAAAGTCTTCCCTTATTCTTCATCTTTTTTACAAGCTTTACGGTTATTGATAACTTTATTATGTTTTTTGAAATTCAAGATCATCTTATTCACTTATGAAAAAGTCCTATTGATATTTCTATAGGATTTATGAAGAGCGTTTTTATTACATATATTTTTCACAAAAAGGTAATTTTGACCTTAGTTTTAGTTTTCTTTTTCTTATGCTCCCTGGAAAAACTCATACAAACTGGTCTACAGGGAGATGTCTTTATTTGAAGTATAAAGTATAATACAAATCCTTGGAATAATTCTGGCATTGTGACATTTATTCCTCTGTGTACACATAGAAAACAGAAGGTTAAATTTCCATAGAAAACAAAAAGGAAAACATTTAGTTTTACTACTCCCCTTATGTCTCAAGAGAACAATCTTTCACAATGTTTGGGGTTAATAATGGGGATATAGAGGAAGAAAATGTTATATTTTCCTTATTTTCATAATTGACATGTATATTATCTTACATCCTTTCTTGCTGTGGTCTGGCATAGGTACCTGTAGGTCATGGTAATACACATTTCGGATATATTTTAGGCTGAGACACTTGGCCAAATACCTGCACAAAGGAGATCCTATCATTTAATACATCTGATCTGAAGGCAAGTAAGAATATCTCCATTTTCTAATTTTCCCTAAGATGACATATATTTGTTTTGCAAACAGCTTTCAAATTTTGTGACATTTTGTATCTTTGAAAAAACTAAATTTAACTGCAATGAAGAATATCATTTTGTGGCTTAATGAAAAGGCCAAACATTGGCACTTTACAGACTTGGATTCAAATTTAGGGATTTATAAAGTGACAGAGAATCCCCGAGAAGAGACCTTGAAAATGTACTCTCTTCAACAAATAAGCATCTACCATATTCTTACTTACACTTGTAGATTTTTAATAAAAACTTTGCTCATCCTGAGATAGTATTATCTGCACTGTCCTTAACTTCCAAATCATTGAATCCTTGGAGTAGGACTTAATGAAACTGAGCAACATGTCTTCTCTTTTAATGTCTTTATATGTCTTTTCAAACATCACTGTCACTTTTATTTCTTTCCTCACAGTAATCAAGTGAAGAAATTTACTTGAAAAGGACCTCTTGGAAGAGGCCCTGACTTCAGAGCACATTCCCTTTCACTCGGGAAGATGATAAGAAGTTGTCTAAGTTGTCTTCATTATGTCCAAAGAAAAACTCATTGCCTGATCAAAATCTGCTCCTTGGGACTTTCCAGCAGTCCAGTGGTTGACTCTGCACTTCCACTGCAGGGGGCACGGGTTCCATCCTTGGTCGGGGAACTAAGATCCCACATGCCACGAGGCACGGTCAAAAAAAAAAAAAATTACAAAAAAAATCTGCTCCTCCTCACATATTCTCTATTTTAGTCAAGAAATCACCACTCACTCATTTACCCAAACCAAATGCCATACTTGAGTTTCCTTCTCTACTGCTACTGCCCACATACCCATGGTTCACCAGCATCTCCTGGGTTCCATGGCCTGAGCATTCTCATAGCAGCTGCCTTAGATTACATCCTTATCACCCTTATCTAGGATTATAGCAATGTGCACAACTACTCTCTCACATCATCAATCAACGCTTTACAGTCTACTAGAACTAATTTTTTTAATGGCAAAATGTGGCAGTATTACCCTACCTATTATCCATGGGAAAAAAAAAAATCCAGGGCTTTCCTGGTGGCACAGTGGTTAAGAATTCATCTGCTAATGCAGGGGACACAGGTTCAAGCCCTGGTCCAGGAAGATCTCACATGCCACGGAGCAACTAAGCCTGAGTGCCACAACTACTGAGCCTATGCTCTAGAGCCGGCATGCCACAACTAAGGAGTCCATGTGCCTAGATCCGGTGCTCCACAATAAGAGAAGCCACCGCAATGAGAAGCCCGCGCACCGCAATGAAGAGCAAGCAGCCCGCTCTCGCCGCAATTAGAGAAAGCCCACGCAGAGCAACGAAGACCCAACACAGTCAAAAATAAAATAAATAAAGTAAATAAATAAATTTATAAAGAGCTAAACCCTTAAAAGAAAAATCCAAACTCTGGTCGTGCCTTATTTCTGGCCATGACAGAAAATTAAAAATAATTTCTGGTCCCTTCTGCTCTATGATCCCAATACAAGCTACTTCCCATTATTTCCAAATACCCAAGACCGTTGTTTTTGCATGGAATGTTCTTGACTCCCTCAACCACCTCAAAAATTCAGACCTCAAGATAGTTTAAATATCACCTCCTTTGGGATGCCTTCCTCCAGTCCCAAGCAGGGATTGCTTCCTCTGTGCTCGCACTGTAGCACATTGATTTAGCAGTACTTTTTCTCTGGTTCAACATCCAGACATTGAGTTCTTCATGGGTGGGAATTGTGCCTTAGTCAATTCCCTGAGTATCTGGGTATCTAGCACAGTACTAGTCGGAAAGAAACATTTTCTGACTCCTCACCCAACTTGAAAGTCCATTCTAATATGAAAATAAACACACAGGTAACTCATACCTTGACCTTTGGAGCCAGTTACCAGTTACCAAGAAGGAGAAAATGGTTCTCAGCAGGTCTTGCTGTTGACTATGAACCATGAAGACTAACTTTTGCCATCACTACAAACTATGGAACTAGTGAACCTTCTGCAAGTCCCAAGCCTTCTGCATTTGGCACTGTACCTGCAAAATGAAGATGCAGCCACTAGACAGTAAATGTACATAGTAAGATAATAATGAACTTTTCTAATAAACTACAATTTCCTAAATGGGGTTTCAATTTAAAAATATGTTTAAAGATCAATCTCCTAAACCATATAACAAACCATTTTTAAATATTCTATAACAATAAAATCATAGTGACTTTACATATGAGGTCACAGTGCATATCTTTTCATTCCCATTTAGATAACAGGTAGCCAAGAACATAAATGGACACATTTTTGCAAGGTCTTAGATGGAAAAATCACTCACAGTGATGTGTGCATTGTTTTATTATTAAATACCAAGGAATCGCTTCACTGGTCCATATTCAAAGGCCAGGGAATCTATGTTTTATGCTCTTTTCATCCCATTAGTCTCAGGGGAAAATGGAAAAACATAGAAGTCCTCATAAGTCTACACCTCAGGTCCTTCATAAATAGTATTATAATAGAATGAGGATTTTCTCAGGGAAAAAGTTAGGAAACATTCCAGAATGCAAATATGATGAATAAGCACATTTTAACACGCCTATTATTTCCCAGAACTTGAATCGTTTTATCCAGGAACAACCCAATTTTGTTCCAATTTTGAACAACCTGTAATTGCTTATAATGTGAGCAATTCACTTTCAAATGGAGAAAGAAAAAAATGTTAAATGCTGAGCAATTTCCCCTCTCTATTTTATTTTAATAAAATTTTATTCTTTCATTATATATTTCATTTTAAATATTAATTCCTTCCTGCATCTAAACAGTTAACTATATTACAAACTTTTCTCTTCATCTCCCTAATCAATCCAGGAACTGACAGGACCTTATTTAGAATATCTACTTGTGTTTTTCTATTTTTAATCAAAAAACTTTCCTCTCGGGCTTCCCTGGTGGCGCAGTGGTTGAGAGTCCGCCTGCCGATGCAGTAGACACGGGTTCGTGCCCCGGTCCGGGAAGATCCCACATGCCGCGGAGCTGCTGGGCCCGTGAGCCATGGCTGCTGGGCCTGTGCGTCCGGAGCCTGTGCTCCGCAACGGGAGAGGCCACAACAGTAAGAGGCCCGCGTACCACAAAGAAAACAAAACAAAACAAAAAAAAGTTTCCTCTCTTCATGAAAAGGAAAAACAAAAGAACCTCAAACCTTCCAATAATTCTAACAGATCCACTTATACTGGATTTGGAAAACCTGTGCATAGATCTTTTCCTTTTTTAATCAAAAGGAGAGAGAGGGGAACAAAAAAATTAATAAATAAAATGACTTTGATAATAAATTGCTCTTTTAAAAATACCAAGACACACACTGACCCAAGCACTGTCTGCTTCCCAAACCTCTATTCAAATTGTAAATAAGGACCTCATTAACCCACCTTACTGAACGCACTGAAACTACCCCCACCCACACTAGGCATTATATTCAGAATGAGCATGGTTACAACAGACACACCTAAGACTAAATATTTCATTTCATTTTGTTTCATATATTTATTATTATGAAAAAACTTGCCAACTCAGTGTGCATTACCAAAAAAATGTGTTTAAGAATAAAAGTCGGAAAAAATAAATAAATAAATAAAAGTCGGGGGCTTCCAGGAAGATGGCGGAAGAGTAAGACGCGGAGATCACCTTCCTCCACACAGATACACCAGAAATACATCTACACGTGAAACAACTCCTACAGAACACCTACTGAATGCTGGCAAAAGACCTTAGACCTCCCAAAAGGCAAGAAACCCCCCCACATACCTGGGTAGGGCAAAAGGAAAAAGAATAAACAGAGACAAAAGGATAGGGATGGGACCTGCACCAGTGGGAGGGAGCTGTGAAGGAGGAAAGGTTTCCACACACTAGGAAGCCCCTTGGTGGGCGGAGACTGCAGGGGGCGGAGGGGGAAAGCTTCGGGGCCGTAGAGGAGAGCACAGTAACAGGGGTGCGGAGGGCAAAGCGGAGAGATTCCAGCACAGAGGATGAGGGCCGACCAGCACTCACCAGCCCGAGAGGCTTGTCTGCTCACCCGCCAAGGCGGGCGGGGCTGCGAGCTGAGGCTCTGGCTTCGGTCGGAGCGCCGGGAGAGGACTGGGGTTGGCAGCGTGAACACAGCCTGCAGGGGGTTAGTGCGCCACGGCTAGTCGGGAAGGAGTCCAGGGAAAAGTCTGGACCTGCTGAAGAGGCAAGAGACTTTTTCTTCCCTCTTTGTTTCCTGGTGCGCGAGGAGAGGGGATTAAGAGCGCTGCTTAAAGGAGCTCCAGAGATGGGTGCGAGCTGCGGCTAAAAGCGCAGACCTCAGAGACGGGCATGAGACGCTAAGGCTGCTGCTGCCGCCACCAAGAAGCCTGTGTGCGAGCACAGGTCACTATCCACACCCCGCTTCCGGGGAGTCTGTGCAGCCGCCACTGCCAGTATCCTGGGATCCAGGGACAACATCCCCGGGAGAACGGCACGGCGTGCCTCAGTCTGGTGCAACGGCATGCCGGCCTCTGCCGCCGCAGGCCCGCCCCACACTCCGTGCCCCTCCCACCCCCCTGGCCTGAGAGAGCCAGAGCCCCTGAATCAGCGGCTCCTTTAACCCTGTCCTGTCTGAGTGAAGAACAGACGCCCTCCAGCGACCTACATGCAGAGGCGGGGCCAATCCAAAGCTGAGCCCCTGGGAGCTGGGAGAACAAAGAAGAGAAAGGGAAATCTCTCCCAGCAGCCTCAGAAGCAGCGAATTAAAGCTCCACAATCAACTTGATATCTGTGGAATACATGAATAGACAACAAATCATCCCAAATTGAGGAGGTGGACTTTGAGAATAAGATTTATGCTGTACAGCTCTGCTTCCACCATTTGTCCTAGGGTTCTATCCGTCTGTTCTTTTTTTTTTCTTAATAATTATTTTTATTTTAATAACTTTATTATATTTTACCTTACTTTATTTTATTTTACTTTATCTTCTATTTTTCCTTCCTTCTCTCCTTCCTTCCTTCCTCCCTCCCTCCCTCCCTCCTTTCTTTCTTTATTTCTACTTCTACTAATTCTTTCTTTCTACTTTTCCTCCCTTTTATTCTGAACTGTGTGGATGAAAGGCTCTTGGTGCTGCAGCCAGGAGTCAGTGCTGTGCCTCTGAGGTGGCAGAGCCAACGTCAGGACACTGGTCCACAAGAGACCTACCAGCTCCACGTAATATCAAATGCCAAAAATCTCCCAGAGATCTCCATCTCAACACCAGCACCCAGCTTCACTCAACGACCAGCAAGCTACAGTGCTGGACACCCCATGCCAAACAACTAGCAAGACAGGAACACAACCCCACCCATTAGCATAGAGGCTGCCTAAAATCATAAGTCCACAGACACCCCAAAACACACTACCAGACGTGGACCTGCCCACCAGAAAGACAAGATCCAGCATCAATCTACCAGAACACAGGCAATAGTCCCCTCCACCAGGAAGCCTACACAACCCACTGAACCAACCTTAGCCACTGGGGACAGACACCAAAAACAACGGGAATTACGAGCCGGCAGCCTGCAAAAAGGAGACCCCAAACACAGTAAGATAAGCAAAATGAGAAGACAGGAAAACACACCACAGATGAAGGAACAAGATAAAAACCCACCAGACCTAACAAATGAAGAGGAAATAGGCAGTCTACCTAAAAAAGAATTCAGAATAATGATAGTAAAGATGATCCAAAATCTTAGAAATAGAATGGACAAAATGCAAGAAACATTTAACAAGGAACTAGAAGAACTAAAGATGAAACAAACGATGAACAACACAATAAATGAAATTAAAAATACTCTAGATGGGATCAAGAGCAGAATAACTGAGGCAGAAGAACGAATAAGTGACCTGGAAGATAAAATAGTGGAAATAACTACTGCAGAGCAGAATAAAGAAAAAAGAATGAAAAGAACTGAGGACAGTCTCATAGACCTCTGGGACAATAATAAACGAACCAACATTCAAATTATAAGGGTTCCAGAAGAAGAAGAGAAAAAGAAAGGGACTGAGAAGATATTTGAAGTGATTATGGTTGAAAACTTCCCTAATATGGGAAAGGAAATAGTTAATCAAGTCCAGGAAGCACAGAGAATCCCATACAGGATAAATCCAAGGAGAAATATGCCAAGACACATATTAATCAAACTGTCAAAAATTAAATACAAAGAAAGCATATTAAAAGCAGCAAGGGAAAAACAACAAATAACACACAAGGGAATCCTCATAAGGTTAACAGCTGATCTTTCAGCAGAAACTCTGCAAGCCAGAAGGGACTGGCAGGACATATTTAAAGTGATGAAGGAGGAAAAACCTGCAACCAAGATTACTCTGCCCAGCAAGGATCTCATTCAGATTTGATGGAGAAATTAAAACCTTTACCAACAAGCAAAAGCTGAGAGACTTCAGCACCACCAAACCAGCTTTAAAACAACTGCTAAAGGAACTTCTCTAGGCAAGAAGCATGAGAGAAGGAAAAGACCTACAATAACAAACCCAAAACAATTAAGAAAATGGGAATAGGAACATACATATCGATAATTACCTTAAATGTAAATGGACTAAATGCTCCCACCAAAAGACACAGATGGGCTGAATGTATACAAAAACAAGACCCATATATTTGCTGTCTACAAGAGACCCACTTCAGACCTAGAGACACATACAGACTGAAATTAAGGGGATGGAAAAACATATTTCATGCAAATGGAAACCAAAAGAAAGCTGGAGTAGCAATTCTCATATCCAATAAAATAGACTTTAAAATAAAGACTATTAGAAGAGACAAAGAAGGACACCACATAATGATCAAGGGATCGATCCAAGAAGAAGATATAACAATTGTAAATATTTATGCACCCAACACAGGAGCACCTCAATACATAAGGCAAATACTAACAGCCATAAAAGGGGAAATCAACAGTAACATTCATATTAGGGGACTTTAACACCCCACTTTCACCAATGGACAGATCATCCAAAATGAAAATAAATAAGGAAACACAAGCTTTAAATGATACATTAAACAAGATGGACTTAAGTGATATTTATAGGACATTCCATCCAAAAACAACAGAATACACATTTTTCCCAAGTGCTGATGGAACATTCTCCAGGATAGATCATATCTTGGGTCACAAGACAAGCCTTGGTAAATTTAAGAAAATTGAAATTGTTTCAAGTATCTTTTCTGACCACAACACTATGAGACTAGATATCAATTACAGGAAAAGATCTGTAAAAAATACAAACACATGGAGGCTAAACAATACACTACTTAATAACGAAGTGATCACTGAAGAAATCAAAGAGGAAATAAAAAAATACCTAGAAACAAATGACAATGGAGACGTGACGACCCAAAATCTATGGGATGCAGCAAAAGCAGTTCTAAGAGGGAAGTTTATAGCAATACAATCCTACCTTAAGAAACAGGAAACATCTCGAATAAACAACCTAAACTTGCACCTAAAGCAATTAGAGAAAGAAGAACAAAAAAACACCAAAGTTAGCAGAAGGAAAGAAATCATAAAAATCAGATCAGAAATAAATGAAAAAGAAATGAAGGAAACGGTAGCAAAGATCAATAAAACTAAAAGCTGGTTCTTTTAGAAGATAAACAAAATTGATAAACCATTACCCAGAATCATCAAGAAAAAAAGGGAGAAGACTCAAATCAATAGAATTAGAAATGAAAAAGGAGAAGTAACAACTGACACTGCAGAAATACAAAAGATCATGAGAGATTACTACAAGCAACTATATGCCAATAAAACCGACAACCTGGAAGAAATGGACAAATTCTTAGAAAGACACAACCTGTCAAGACTGAATCAGGAAGAAATAGAAAATATGAACAGACCAATCACAAGCACTGAAATTGAAACTGTGATTAAAAATCTTCCAACAAACAAAGGCCCAGGACCAGATGGCTTCACAGGCGAATTCTATCACACATTTAGAGAAGAGCTAACACCTATCCTTCTCAAACTCTTCCAAAATATAGCAGAGGGAGGAACACTCCCAAACTCATTCTACGAGGCCACCATCACCTTGATACCAAAACCAGACAAGGATGTCACAAAGAAAGAAAACTACAGGCCAATATCACTGATGAACATAGATGCAAAAATCCTCAACAAAATACTAGCAAACAGAATCCAACAGCACATTAAAAGGATCATACACCATGATCAAGTGGGGTTTATTCCAGGATGCAAGGATTCTTCAATATACGCAAAACAATGAATGTGATAAACCATATTAACAAATTGAAGGAGAAAAACCATATGATCATCTCAATAGATGCAGAAAAAGCTTAGGACAAAATTCAACACCCATTTAAGATAAAAACCCTGCAGAAAATAGGCATAGAGGGAACTTTCCTCAACATACTAAAGGCCATATATGACAAACCCACAGCCAACATCATCCTCAATGGTGAAAAACTGAAACCATTTCCACTAAGATCAGGAACAAGACAAGGTTGCCCACTGTCACCGCTCTTATTCAACATAGTTTTGGAAGTTTTAGCCACAGCAAGCAGAGAAGAAAAGGAAATAAAAGGAATCCAAATCAGAAAAGAAGAAGTAAAGCTGTCACTGTTTGCAGATGACATGATACTATACATAGAGAATCCTAAAGATGCTACCAGAAAACTACTAGAGCTAATCAATGAATTTGGTAAAGTAGCAGGATACAAAATTAATGCACAGAAATCTCTTGCATTCCTATACACTAATGATGAGAAATCTGAAAGCGAAATCAAGAAAACACTCCCATTTACCATTGCAACAAAAAGAATAAAATATCTAGGAATAAACCTACCTAAGGAGACAGAACACCTGTATGCAGAAAATTATAAGACACTGGTGAAAGAAATTAAAGATGATACACATAGATGGAGAGATATACCATGTTCTTGGATTGGAAGAATCAACATTGTGAAAATGACTCTACTACCCAAAGCAATCTACAGATTCAATGCAATCCCTATCAAACTACCACTGGTATTTTTCACAGAACTAGAAAAAAATTTCACAATTTGTATGGAAACACAAAAGACCCCGAATAGACAAAGCAATCTTGAGAACGAAAAAAGGAGCTGGAGGAATCAGGCTCCCTGACTTCACAATATACTACAAAGCTACAGTAATCAAGACAGTATGGTACTGGCACAAAAACAGAAAGATAGGTCAATGGAACAGGATAGAAAGCCCAGAGATAAACCCACGCACATATGGCCACCTTATCTTTGATAAAGGAGGCAGGAATGTACAGTGGAGAAAGGACAGCCTCTTCAGTAAGTGGTGCTGGGAAAACTGGACAGGTACATGTAAAAGTATGAGATTAGATCACTCCCTAACACCATACACAAAAATAAGCTCAAAATGGATTAAAGACCTAAATGTAAGGCCAGAAACTATCAAACTCTTAGCAGAAAACATAGGCAGAACACTCTATGACATAAATCACAGCAAGATCCTTTTTGACCCACCCTCTAGAGAAATGGAAATAAAAACAAAAATAAACAAATGGGACCTAATGAAACTTCAAAGCTTTTGCACAGCAAAGGAAACCATAAACAAGACCAAAAGACAACCCTCAAAATGGGAGAAAATATTTGCAAATGAAGCAACTGAAAAAAGATTAATCTCTAAAATTTATAAGCAGCTCATGCAGCTCAATAACAAAAAAACAAACAATCCAATCCAAAAATGAGCAGAAGACCTAAATAGACATTTCTCCAAAGAAGATATACAGACTGCCAACAAACACATGAAAGAATGCTCAACTTCATTAATCATTAGAAAAATGCAAATCAAAACTACAATGAGATATCATCTCACACCAGTCAGAATGGCCATCATCAAAAAATCTAGAAACAGTAAATACTGGAGAGGGTGAGGAGAAAAGGGAACCCTCCTGCACTGTTGGTGGGAATGTAAATTGATACAGTCACTGTGGAGAACAGTATGGAGGTTCCTTAAAAAACTACAAATAGAACTACCATATGACCCAGCAATCCCACTACTGGACATATACCCTGAGAAAACCATAATTCAAAAAGAGTCATGTACCAAAATGTTAATTGTAGCTCTATTTACAATAGCCTGGAGATGGAAACTACCTAAGCGTCCATAATCGGATGAATGGATAAAGAAGATGTGGCACATATATACAATGGAATATTATTCAGCCATAGAAAGAAACGAAACTGAGCTATTTGTAATGAGGTGGATAGACCTAGAGTCTGTCATACAGAGTGAAATAAGTCAGAAAGAGAAAGACAAATACCGTATGCTAACACATATATGTGGAATTTAAGACAAAAATAATGTCGTGAAGTACCTAGGGGTAACACAGGAATAAAGACACAGACCTACTAGAGAATGGACTTGAGGTTATGGGGAGGGGGCAGGGTAAGCTGTGACAAAACGAGAGAGAGGCATGGACATATATAGACTACCAAACGTAAGGTAGATAGCTAGTGGGAAGCAGCCGCATAGCACAGGGATATCAGCTCGGTGCTTTGTGACCGCCTGGAGGGGTGGGAGGGAGGGAGACGCAAGAGGGTAGAGATATGGGAACATATGTATATGTATAACTGATTCACTTTGTTATAAAGCAGAAACTAACACACCATTGTAAAGCAATTATACTCCAATAAAGATGTAAAAAACAGAATAAAAGTCAATTTAATTGGACCAGGGTGGGGCTATGGAATTAGTATTTTTAAGTTCCTTGGGTGATTTTCATAAGGAATCAGATAGAGAATCTCTGCTTTAGAGGGAAGAGCTTTGCAGATGGCAAAGTGTGTGTGAAGTACTTTAATGTGGTTAGGTTTGTCTCAAAAACTCCTGGTTTAATATCATATCAAAGCCTCTTGGTAAACAAGCAAATGATGTTAAAAAATACTGAGGTTATGCTTCACTATTGCAGTTGACAAGGACTGTCCCCTTTAGTTACTAGAAGGAATTTTTTAAGAGGAACAGGAATTAGAGGCTTTGATGTATATTTCACAGTGAGATTTTTATTTAAATTGCATTTATTTCAATCACATTTGACATATATACCCTGTTACTACATTTGCTTCTTGTTCCATCTTAAATTAATAAATTTCAGAAGCTTTTGTTTTACTAAGTAATAATTTTTGAAATGAACATTGCTGTAGAAAAAAACATGTGATTTTCCAAAATATGTGCATTTAATATTAAGCATCAGAAGGGCAAGACCTTCAAGATGGCGGAGGAGTGAGACGAGGAGATCACCTTCCTCACCACAGATACATCAGAAATACATCTCCCTGTGGAACAACTCCTACAAAACACCTACTGAACGCTGGCAGAAGACCTCAGACCTCCCAAAAGGCAAGAAACTCCCCACGTATCTGGGTAGGGCAAAAGAAAAAATAATAAAGAGACAAAAAATAGGGACAGGACCTGCACCTCGGGGAGGGAGCTGTGAAGGAGGAAAAGTTTCCACACACTAGGAAGCTCCTTCACTGGGGAGATGGGGGGTGGCGGAGGGGGAAAGCTTCAGAGCCGCGGAGGAGAGCGCAACGACAGGGGTGCGGAGGGCAAAGCAGAGAGATTCCCGCACAGAGGATCAGTGCCGACCGGCACTCACCAGCCCGAAAGGCTTGTATGCTCAGTCTCCGGGGCGGGTGGGGGCTGGGAGCTGAGGCTTGGGCTTCGGTCAGAGCCTCAGGGAGAGGACTGGAGCTGACTGCGTGAACAGAGCCTGAAGGGGGCTGGTGCACCACAGCTAGCTGGGAGGGAGTCCGGGAAAAAGTCTGGAACTGCCAAAGAGGTAAGAGACCATTGTTTTGGGGTGAGCAAAGAGAGGGGATTCAGAGCACCTCCTAAACGAGCTCCAGAGACCGGTGCGAGCCTCAGCTATCAGTGCCCAGAGACGGGCATGAGACGCTAAGGCTGCTGCTGCAGCCACCAAGAAGCCTGTGTGCAAGCACAGGTCACTATCCACACTTCCCCTCCTGGGAGCCTGTGCAGCCCACCACTGCCAGGGTCCCGTGACCCAGGGACAACTTCCCCAGGAGAACACATGGTGCACCTCAGGCTGTTGCAACGTCAGTGAGCCAGAACCCCCTAATCAGCTGCTACTTTAACCCCATCCTGTCTGGGTGGGAAAAGACGCCCTCAGAAGACCTACACGCAGAGGCAGGACCAATCCAAAGCTGAGCCCCAGGAGCTGTGTGAACAAAGACGAGAAAGGGAAATTTCTCCATGCAGCCTCAGGAGCAGCGGATTAAATCTCCACAGCCAACTTGATGTACCCTGAATCTGTGGAATACCTGAATAGACAATGAATCATCCCAAAATTGAGACAGTGGACTTTGGGAACAACTGTAGACTTGGGGTTTGCTGTATGCGACTGACTGGTTTCTGGTTTTATGTTTATCTTAGTTTAGTATTAAGAGTTTATTATCATTGGTAGATTTGTTTATTGATTTGGTTGCTCTCTTCCTTTTTTTGTTAATATATAGATACATATATTTCTTTTCCTTTTTCTCTTTTTGTGAGTGTGTATGTGTATGCTTCTTTGTGTGATTTTGTCTATATGGCTTTGCTTTTACCATTTGCCTTGGTTCTGTCTGTCCATTTCTATTTTGTTTTTTGTTTTTGTTTTTTTGTAGAGTTTTTAGCGACTGTTATCATTGGTGGATGTTTTTGGTTTGGTTGCTCTCTTCTTTCTTTGTTTTTTCTTATTTTTATTACATTTTGATTTCTTTAATTTTTAATAATTTATTTTTTATTTTAATAACTTTATTTCTATTTTCTTTTTTTCTTTCTTTCTTTATTTTTTTCTCCCTTTTCTTCTGAGCAGTATGGCTGACAGGGTCTTGGTGCTCCAGTGGTGTCAGGCCTTTGCCTCTGAGGTGGGAGAGCTGAGCTCAGGACATTGGTCCACCAGAGACCTCCCGGCTCCATGTAATATCAAATGGCAAAAGCTCTCTCAGAGATCTCCATCTCAATATTAAGACCCAGCTCCACTCAACAACCAGCAAGCTACAGTGCTGGACACCCTATGCCAAAAAACAAACAAGACAGGAACACAAACCCACCCATTAGTAGAGAGGCTGCCTAAAATCATAATAAGGTCACAGACACCCCAAAACACACCACCAGATGTGGCCCTGCCCACCAGAAAGACAAGATCCAGCCTCATCCACCAGAACACAGGCACTGGTCCCCTCCACCAGGAAGCCTACACAACTCACTGAACCAACCTTAGCCACTGGGGACAGACACCAAAAACAACAGCAACTACGAACCTGTGGCCTGCGAAAAGGAGACCCCAAACAGAGTAAGTTAAGCAAAATGAGAAGACAGAGAAATATACAGCAGATGAAGGAGCAAGATAAAAACCCACCAGACCAAACAAATGAAAAGGAAATAGGCAGTCTACATGAAAAAGAATTCAGAGTAATGATAGTAAAGATGATCCAAAATCTTGGAAATAGAATGGAGAAAATATAAGAAATGTTAAACAAGGACCTAAAAGAACTAAAGAGCAAACAAACACTGATGAACAACACAATAAATGAAATTAAAAATGCTCTAGAGGGAATCAACAGCAGAATAACTGAGGCAGAAGAACGGGTAAGTGACTTGGAAGATAAAATAGTGGAAATAACTACTGCAGAGCAGAATAAAGAAAAGAGAATGAAAAGAATTGAGGACAGTCTTAGAGACCTCTAGGACAACATTAAACGAACCAACATTCAAATTATAGGGTTCCAAAAGAAGAAGAGAAAAAGAAGGGACTGAGAAAATATCTGAAGAGATTATAGATGAAAACTTCACTAATATGGGAAAGGTAATAGTCAATCAAGTCAAGGAAGAGCAGAGAGTCCCATACAGGATAAATCCAAGGAGAAACACTCCAAGACACATATTAATCAAACTGTCAAAAATTAAATACAAAGAAAACATATTAAAAGCAGCAAGGGAAAAACAACAAATAATATACACGGGAATCCCCATAAGGTTAACAGCTGATCTTTCAGCAGAAACTCTGCAAGCCAGAAGGGAGTGGTAAGACATATTTAAAGTGATGAAAGGGAAAAACCTACAACCAAGATTACCCTACCCAGCAAGGATCTCATTCAGATATGACGGAGAAATTAAAACATTTACAGACAAGCAAAAGCTAAGAGAATTCAGCACCACCAAACCAGCTTTAAAACAACTGCTAAAGGAACTTCTCGAGGCAGGAAACACAAGAGAAGGAAAAGACCTACAATAACAAACCTAAAACAATTGAGAAAATGGTAATAGGAACATACATATGGTTTATTATGTATGTATATATATACATAATAAACCATATTAACAAATTGAGGAGAAAAACCATATGATCATCCCAATAGATGCAGAGACAGCTTTTGACAAAATTCAACACCCATTTATGATAAAAACCCTCCAGAAAGTAGCCATATAGGGAACTGACCTCGACAAAATAAAAGTGAAATATGACAAACCCACAGCCAACATCTTTCTCAATGGTGAAAAACTGAAACCATTTCCTCTAAGATCAGGAACAAGACAAGGCTGTCCACTCTCACCACTATTATTCAACATAGCTATGGAAGTTTTAGCCACAGCAATCAGAGAAGAAAAAGAAATAAAAGGAATCCAAATCATAAAAGATTAAAGTTGTCACTGTTTGCAGATGACATGATACTATACATAGAGTATCCTAAAGATGCTACCAGAAAACTACTAGAGCTAATCAATGAATTTGGTAAAGTAGAAGGATGCAAAATTAATGCAGAGAAATCTCTTGCATTCCTATACACCAATTCTGAAAAATCTGAAAGAGAAATTAAAGAAACACTCCCACTTATCATTTCAACAAAAAGAATAAAATACCTAGGAATAAACCTACGTATGGAGACAAAAGACTGTAGGCAGAAAACTATAAGACACTGATGAAAGAAATTAAAGATGATACAAACAGATGGAGAGATATACCATGTTCTTGGATTGGAAGAAACAACATTGTGAAAATGACTCTACTACTCAAGGCAATCTACAGATTCAGTGCAATCTCTATCAAACTACCAATGGCATTTTTCACAGAACTAGAACAAAAAAATTCACAATTTGTATGGAAACACAAAAGACCCCGAATAGCCAAAGCAATCTTGAGAACAAAAAACGGAGCTGGAGGAATCAGGCTCCCGGACTCCAGACTACACTACAAAGCTACACTAATCAAGACAGTATGGTACCGGCACCAAAACAGAAATATACATCAATGGAACAGGATAGGAAGCCCAGAGATAAACCCATGCACATATGGTCACCTTATTTTTGATAAACAAGGCAAGCATACATAATGGAGAAAAGACAGCCTCTTCAATAAGGGGTGCTGGGAAAACTGGACATCTACACGGAAGATAATGAAATTAGAACACTCTCTAACATCATATACAAAAATAAACTGAAAATGGAATAAAGACCGAAATGTAAGGCCAGAAACTATCAAACTCTTAGAGGAAAACATAGGCAGAACACTCTATGACATAAATCACAGCAAGAACCTTTTCGACCCACCTCCTAGAGAAATGGATATAAAAACAAAAATGAACAAATGGAACCTAATGAAACATAAAAGCTTTTGCACAGCAAAACAAGATGAAAAGACAACCCTTAGAATGGGAGAAAATATTTGCAAAGGAAGCAGGTGACAAAGGATTAATCTCCAAAATTTACATGCAGTTCAATATCAAAAAAACAAACAACCCAATCCAAAAACAGGCAGAAGACCTAAACAGACATTTTTCCCAAGAAGATATACAGATTGCCAACAAACACATGAAAGGATGCTCAACATCACTAATCTTTAGAGAAATGCATATCAAAACTATATGAGGTATCACCTCACATTAGTCAGAATGGCCATCATCAAAAAATCTACAAATAATAAGTGCTGGAGAGGTGTGGAGAAAAGCGAATCCTCTTGCACTGTTTGTGGGAATGTAAATTGATACAGCCACTATGGAGAACAGTATGGAGGTTCCTTAAAAACCTAAAAATAGAACCACCATACGACCCAGCAATGCCACTCCTGGGCATATACCCTGAGAAAACCATAATTCGAAAAGAGTCGTGTACCACAACGTTCATTGCAGCTCTATTTACAATAGCCGGGACATGGAAGCAATCTAAGTGTCCGTCGACAGATGAATGGATAAAGAAGACGTGGCACATATATACATTGGAATATTCCTCAGCCATAAAAAGAAACGAAATTGAGTTATTTGTAGTGAGGTGGATGGACTTAGAGTCTGTCATACAGAGTGAAGTCAGAAAGAGAAAAACAAATACCGTATGCTAACACATATATATGGAATCTAAAAAAAAAAAAAAAAAAGAAAATGGTTCTGATGAACCTAGGGGCAGGACAGGAAAAAAGACGCAGACGTAGAGAATGGACTTGAGGACATGGGGAGGGGAAAGGGTAAGCTGGGACGAAGTGAGAGAGTAACATTGACATATATACACTACCAAATGTAAAACAGATAGCTAGTGTGAATCAGCTGCATAGCACAAGGAGATCAGATCGGTGCTTTGTGACCACCTAGCAGCGTGGGATAGAGAGGTTGGGAGGGAGATGCCGAGGGAGGAAATATGGGGATATATGTATATGTATAGCTGATTCACTTTGTTATAAAGCAGAAACTAACACACCATTGTCAAGCAATTATATTCCAATAAAGATATTTAAAAAAAAAAAAGCATCAGGAGTAGGAATGAAATTTAAATGTTCCTAAAATGCTCCCTTTGAGAATTTTCTGGTTTAACTTTAGCGTAATTTCTCTAAAATGTTTTTTACAGCACACATCCCTCTTTGGTTATAATCAGAATAATTATTTTATCACATTTCTGTCTTTGAATGATCAGACTCAGCAAACATTCCTTGATTACCTATCTGCCCAAGGGAGTTTCTTATCTATTTTTTAATGATTTTAATTATAATATTCTGTTAAAGAATGTTAGTTAAAAAGTGTATCAGTCCATGCAAACTACTGTATTTAGAATAGATGAATAACAAGATCCTACTGTGTAGCACAGGGAACTATATCCAATCTTCTAGGATAAACCGTAATGAAAAAGAATATAAAAAAATGTATATATTTGTATAACTGAGTTACTTTGCCATACAGCAGAAATTAACGCAATGTTGTAAATCAACTATACTTCAATTTAAAAAAAAGTAAATCAGTCCAGCTCACGAGTTATTTCTAGTTCACTTTTTAATTAGAGCTAAGTTAGGGACAATTAGTATGTGGGTCTGAAGTTTAAAAATAGGTTAATAAAAGGAATAAAATTCTGTGATATTTCATGCCTGAGATTTGATTCACATTGAATGCAATGTTCTATGTATTATTATATTAGAGCTACAACTTGAGTGATTTAGAATGATTTGTTTATAAAATTTACCGCTTCAATATTGAGATAGAAAACTAAGCAGAAACCCCATCCCCTCACTTCCTACTTCTTTAGTATGGTGTATGTGAGTTTATGTCATTATATTGGGTGTGTATTTATTCATTCATGCACTACTTCTGCAAAATTTGCACCAATTACCAGAAACGGAGCTAGGAAAAGAAGCATGGGAAAAACAGGCAAAAACAAATTTGAAATGCATTATCATTGCACACTTCAAATCACAGAGCTTCAGTGAATATAGTGAGATAGTGGCACATATCTTTTCAGTCAAGGACAATTTCATAATAATTGTAAAGTCATCTGCCTCTGTTAATTCCTTTGACTAAACGGCAAATCAAAAGCCCAGGTTTATACATATTTGCCAAATACTTCTGCATCTTCAAATCACCATGAGCCTATTTAGAGGACCACGTTGTGGGTATAAAGAAGAAAACAGAGAGGAAGGAGAAGAGGAAGAAGAAAGAAGAGAAGAAGAAGAAGAAAGATTATAATTTCTGTTTGTGGCAATATGGTAGACTAAATAACATGAAAGTCCTCAAACAATAAAACGTCTAGAAATCCTGGAAAAATAATGTTTAAACCATTACTGTTAACCATCCCGTTTAAGGAATGGTTGATCAATAAGAATATAAGGGGAATCCTCAGAACCTGAGATCAAGGAATAAAGTGAGCTCCAGAGAGATGAGTGCAAACTGATTCTGGGACTATCCTGGGGAGAAGGACTGATCTCAGCAAGAAAGGGCTTAGAGAGGGTATGAAGCCTCAGTCCAAGCAAGCAGGGAATTGGAACAAAACTCCCTCAAAAGCTAGGACCTTCCAAGAACTACGGACTCAATGAAAACTATAATGAATAAGCAAACAAACAAACAAATAAGAAGTCTGCTTGCACAGACCAACGAGAAGGAAGGTTGTCTCCCTCAGTCTAGGCTCCAGGGTCTTGGAAAAGGCTCTGTTAAGAATTCACAAGCATAGGCCAGTCAAATTCAGGTTTAGATAAAGAAATTGACAAATTTATGGAGAAAGCTAAACAAGCACTGACTGATAAACAACAATAATAAACTCTAATTTGAGGATTAAGAACAAAGTTGAGATAAAATGTTGGAAAACAATAACATATGATAAAAGAGAAAGACAGAGTTCAGGATTTCTGAAAGCTTTAATTTTTTTTTAGAAGAGGTAGTGATACTAACTTTGGATTTTAATCATTTGGGTTAAATTCTAAGTGTATAACTTTAAAGTGGAAAAGGAAATTAAAAAAATTCCAATAAAAGGCAGAAAATGAAGAGAAAAAAGCATAGAAAAAGCAAGTTAAATAGAAAACTCCTAAAAGATGGTAGAAATAAATCCATATATAAATAATCACAATGAATACTACAGACAAACTAATTAAAAGAGATTATTGGTAAGATTAAATTTACTAAGCTATATGTAACTTATAAAATATATATAACAGTGTTTAAATATAAAGCTATAAAGACATTAAAAAGTTATAAACAAAGAAATGGAAAAGAAAATGTATCAGGCATCAGTAAGTATCAAAGAATACAGACCACATTCTCTAGACAAATTTAATTAAGATATAAATATGTAATAAAAATATAGCAAATAAAAAATACATTTTGGAATTTTTTAATGTAATTCTAGATAATAGAAGGGTCAAGAATAAATCATAACAAATTAGAAAAATTATGAGTGAACAGTAATGAAAATATTGTTTCCAATATACTATTACAATGGTACCTAGTGAAGCATTTATAGATTTAACATTTATTTTAGAAAAGATGAAAAGCTTGAAAGGTGTTACTTTCAAGAGTTAGAAAAAATAATACAATGAGTCAAAGAAAGTAGGAGGAAAGGGATAAAAAGATAAAACATAAAAACATTTCTGTTTCTGCTTATATGGCAGGCCCAATACTCTTGTTGCAAAAACTAAGACAGAAGGTCATAGACAGAGATAATTTTTTTTCTTAAGATCATCAAATTCTAACAATGAATCACCAGGCTAAGCCCTGCAGAGGAAAGTAAGCCTAACTCACTTTTGCCCTGAGGGCTTTTGCTCACGCAGGTATAATCAAGGCACATGTTGGTGGCTTCATGGGGTAGGAGACATAACACAAAACCCAGGGCCTGCCTAGTAATAATAAATATAAATAATATTAAACACATAGCACTTCCTAAATATGAGTTACTATTCTGATCACATTATGTATATTAATTTTTATAATCTTCACCAAAACCCAATGAGTTTTGTGCTATTAATATTATCTCCACTTTACAGATGAGGAAACTATTGCATAGCCTCAGACAACACTCAATAAGTATTAATTATTATAAGTGTTAATTACCCAGAATAAACCCCTACCTACAGGCGACATCAAAGAGAGTAGCTTTGGCACTGAGGAAACAAGGTAAAGGGGGAAAATATCCTTGGGAGTCTAAAACCACAAACCAACCAGTGCTAACAAGGACATCTTGTCCCTAGGTCTTAAGAACTCTCACAATAAAATGTCCAAGAAAAATGATTAGCTCTGAGCCACAGATAACAAAGGCAGAGGAAACAAAGCACAATAAGTGAGAAAAAGTAGAAACAGCAGGCAACAGAAACTTAAGATGTTGGAATCAACAGGTAAAAATTGTAAATATAACTATGCTTACTAATTTTAAGAGAAAACACCAAGTTAGAAAATATTTGTATCAAGTAAGAAACGTACATCTGAAAATTAAAATAATAACATGTTTAGAAAAATAGCATAGAATGGTATTGGTATGAACACTGGATGGGGATGCAAAAGTACAAACCATGGTGAAAATAATGGATAGATTTAATTGCATTAAAACTAAGAATTTAAGCTATTCAAAAGACACCATAAAGAGGGAATGGACAGTTTTTAGAGACAGTACAAGTAAGCATCTGTGGGACTTGGAGATCAACTGGATACGGAGAGTGATACACAGTTATGAACCAAAAATGCTAAGTATTCCAGCGTGGGTGACTGGTAGTACCATAACTGAGAAAGGAAATAAAGTAGGAGAATCCAATTTGTGGCAAAAAGGACTGGTTCCACTTTTGACGGGCTGAGTTTGGAGTACTTGTGGGATATCCAGGGGAAGGACCCCCAGGAAAGTTGGAAATATGCCTCTGGAGTAAAGGAAAGAAGTCTGGGCTAACGATACATATCTCTAAAATGTTCAGTAATTGCTTCAAGGTCCCAGATCAGTAATTCTGGATGTTAGAGAAGAGGAAATTCTCTGGTGTGAAGTAAAAATGTCTGCCTTTCTCGTTCAGGGAAAAAGTTCCACATTGTTCACAGGCAAATGTCAGTACTTTGGGGTTTCATTCCTTTGGAAAGTTTTGTCTCTCTTTGTCTGGTTTAGGTTTTAGCAGACTCGACCACCACCTACCCATCCATCTCCCACAGGCAAACACACTGATATCGAATATTTTAATGAAAAATGCTTGCCTGAAGCTACTTTACAACCTTATT
Source organism: Monodon monoceros (assembly GCF_005190385.1). Taxonomy (NCBI): domain Eukaryota; kingdom Metazoa; phylum Chordata; class Mammalia; order Artiodactyla; family Monodontidae; genus Monodon; species Monodon monoceros. The sequence continues at coordinate 115,090,414 of NW_021703767.1, read as the reverse complement.
AAAATTTGACTGCTGCTTTATCTAAAGTGATGGGAACCAGAAATAGCACTAGAATATAACTGAGCCATTGGCATGTTGTATCTGTGCTGTGAAAACAAAATACAACCAATAATAACCCAACCGGTTTTAAATTTCCCAACCTCCCTGACAAATATTTTGATAACTTTTCCCCAAAGATCTTGTAACCCACAAAATCATTTGTAATCGAAGCACCTTTGTCCAATCTCTCACTTTAGAACAGTTGTTTCGAATTGGAAAATTAAAAAAGAGAGTAAGCGTCCCTCCAGTGGAAGAAAGATATGTTGTATCTGAAACAAGATTTTCTCAAGGAACTACGGTATAAAAAAGCAAGGAAACAAGTGTCTCTATTTGGAAATGCAGATGAACTGAGTACATCTTGACCCACTGCGAGTGAGTGGTTCTATGTTACACTGTTCATTCTTCTATTTTTAATCCTTCATCTCCCTCACCAAATGCCATGTACCTAATTGGGTTCTTACAGGATTCTCTGCATAATCAAGGAGACCATTCCATGATGGCATTTTGCTTTACTTCAGTTGCTGTAATTGCTAATCAGTATTGTAGGCATCTAAAACCAGCCCCATTTTATACAGCTACTTGAGAGACTGCTGTCTGTGTTAATAGAGGACAAAATCAACAAAATATTCTGGGCATCCCTCTTGCGTTCTGCTTAGACATTTAACCCAACCCCAGCTGGCTTTCGTAAATATCTGTCCCCAGAATTAGTCATCTGTGAACTCTCAATCTCACTTCATAAAATTAGGTTAACTCATGCTGACATTTTTTTTTCCATTTTTAATCTTCATCTTCGTATTACTTTCCCAGAGGCTTTATAACAATAATGTTACGTCTCTTTTCCCTTTTTTTCTTCTATTCATCAGCTCAGGTTTTAAAAAAACAGAAATGAAGTATTTTAGCATAACTATATACACATGGGTGGGAAAATAAATATTTCTCACGATTGAACTAGAATTCACAGTCCAAATAAACAATGATGTACAAAGTCCATTGAGAGTTATTTGTCTCTGATCAACGGAAAGGTCAACGCTTCAGCAGAGTAACCATCATTGAATATTTGTTGTTACCGAGCAATCTGCGCTGAAGAGGACACAAAGCACTACTTGTGAATATTTATGTGGGTTTTTCAAGAAATTATCTCGGCACTTGACATTTAAGCTAGTTTTGGGAAATAAAAAAGTAAAATTTGAATATAAAGAATGATAACAGGGCAATGCGGAAAACTCACTGCAAGAAAATTCATTGAAGAAAAATTGAAATAGTCATCAATAAGGCACTTTTGGGGGTGGGGGACAGTTGAGATGGGGGAGGGAGAGAAAAGAGGGTGAGGCAAGTGGTAAGAGAGTGTGTGAATGAAAAAGATAAACAAAAGATATTAAAAGGTGGTAGCGGGCTTCCCTGGTGGCGCAGTGGTTGAGAGTCCGCCTGCCGATGCAGGGGACACGGGTTCGTGCCCCGGTCCAGGAAGATCTCACATGCCACGGAGTGGCTGGGCCCGTGAGCTATGGCCGCTGAGCCTGCGCATCCGGAGCCTGTGCTCCGCAACGGGAGAGGCCACAACAGTGAGAGGCCCGCATACCGCAAAAGAGAGAGAAAAAAAAAAAAAAGGTGGTAGCTTTGTTGTAGAAGAATTGAGTTACCTTATCAAAAGAAACATAAAATGGAAAAGATAAAAGGGCATGAATGATATAAAAACATATTTCTATTCCAACCTAAATTTGTAGTAAAACCTAGTTACCCTAAGTCATTTGCAATAGTCTTGGTATTTGATGACTGAATGCAGAGGTAAGTGCAAAGAGAGTGGGATGATATGATGATTGACAACTGTTAACAGAATTTGGTTTCTTGTTTAAATTTCATGCGGAATGTCATAGTAAAAAATCCAAAAATGTGAAAGTAAGACCACTAAACAAGTCTTAATCATTAAGACTAGAAATAAAATGAATGAGAATTTTAATAACTGAACTTGCCTCTGATGTATTATCTCGAGAGAAAATAGTGAAAAATTGTTAACAAACACTAACAAATGCATACACAATGCCTGTTCATTAGGCATTCTTTGTTTTAGATCAGCACACAATAATTATTAGCACCAGAGTCTGAATTACTGCAATAGGCTCATATCCAGTCTTCCTACTCCAGTAGCCACCCGTCCTTAAATTTGTTGCGCGCCTTTTAAATTTAAGAGATCACGTCACTCCTCTTCTCAAAAGCAACAAGACAGCATAAAAGGCAAGGTCTTGCACTCTCTTTAGGATCCAGCCTCTGGTCCCTCTGTGACCTAATCCCTTATCACTCCCCTCCTGGCCATTCTGTCCCAGCCACACTGGCCATAGTCATTCCTCAAGTACTCCACCATCTTCTTGCCTGGGGTCTGTGAACTTGCTATTGCCCCATCTAGAACAATCTTTCCTTACCTATACTTGCCATTTTCAGTAGAGGCTTTCCCTGACCACCCTGTTTAAAATACCAATTCCTTCCTTCCTCTCTCCATTCCCTGCTCTAATTTTCTCCGTAGCATGTCATATTTTTATTTATTTATTGGTTTTACATAGACAGTGTTTATCACATAGAAGACACTTGATAAATATTTTCTTAATGAATACTCCACATCTTCAATTGCCTATTCTTATATAGTACTTGTTATGTGCCAGGCCTGTTTATGCATTTTTTGCATAATTAGCCCTTTTAAATCCTCACAACAACCCTATGAGATATAGAGTTGTACTTCAAACATTAAATTTTGTTGTCTTTTTTTTTTTCTTTTAATCCACACTAGCAACTAGCAAGGAAACGAATCCCATTTTATAGTCAAGGAAACTGAAACGTAGAGATTTTAACTATTTGCCCAAGAGTACATAGCTAGTAAGTGGTGCAGCCAGGATTCCAACCCAGTCAGCAGAGTTCCATTCTCTTAGCTGCTAATTTCCACGGCCTCTCCAGAATGAATGGATCAGGCCAACCAAAAATACCTGACATTTGTGCAATGCCTAATGACTTCCAATATCTGTTCATATACATGATCCCATATGTTATACAGAGGAAGTGTAGTGCCTTTGTTATTTTACTATTAAAGAGAGAGTGTATTTTACCTTTTACCAAATTCAGTATAAATTTTAAAACATCGTCATTTAATAGTTAGGAAATATCTAGCACATAACTGGTGCCAAGCCAGTCCCTGAAGGAAAAGAAGTAAGAGTTCATGGAACAGAGTTCTAGCCTCAATATGTTTATGTTCTATTGGGTAAAATAGAAATTTTGACACATAAATTAATAGATATTGGGATAATTGCTCTAACAGAAGCTTATACAATGTTCTATGGCACATTTATAACTAATCCCATCTTAGGTAAGTGAAGAAGACTTTATAACGGGGTAGCGGGGGCAGCTTTAGAATATAGGATGAACAGACATTTGTTCTGTAGAGAAGAGAGAAAAAAGATATTCCAGGTGGAGAGCTTATCCTGAGAGAGCATGAAAGAAAGAGTGTGGTGTAAGTGGGTGAAGCAGACAGTTCTCTATGGGGAAATTGTTGAGTGGGTATGAAAGAGTGGTAAGAAAGAACACTACAAGGTAGACTGGATCCAGGTTATGAAGGAGATAGAACTTTCTTGTGTATGTATTAGGAAGCTATCTAAACAAGAACAAATTTACTCTTTAGGATTGTAGAGGATTGGTGTGAGGCAAGATCCAAGGAAGAACCTAAAAATCCTTGGACTTTCTGGAATAAACTGGGTTAAATCCTGATGTGAATATCATTAAGGAAGCTCAGGGCTTCCAGAACTACCAGAAGTTCCTTAGCTTTTGTACAGAGTTGGCTTCAAGACAACTTAGAAAAACAAAACAGGCCCCAGAGTCCAGTGTGTCCCCTCTTGGGGAGCACCAAGGGGAGAAAGGGAAATACAGAGGGGGTTACAAGCCAATTATAATGATAGAGGCCAAAGTAAACTATTTGACCCCAGTGGGTCTGAGGGCCTTGAAGAAAACTCAGTCACTTTTGTAAATGCTCCAAAAGAAGCGATTGACTTTTTCCTTAAGCATTAAGTTTTGTTCTTTGCTTTTTCTCCTTCTCATACACCTACTAGCAACGAGTATGAAAACTAAACTCTTTAGTAGTTCTCTGGGGAAAGGACTGCTAAATGAGATGGCTAGGAATCATATTAGATAATCAAACAATTACTGTACATTTTGACTTAAAGTCCATTTTAAGTCAAATGCTCAAAATCACTGAATAATTTGTTAGCATCGTGCATTAAGATATGTTATTATTCTCACAGAGCTCTCCGAACTAGAAAAGAGGGCAGCATTGTAGATGATTGATGAATCTCTATTGGTTTGAAACTGCTCCCAGAATAGAATTCTTATTTTCAGAATAGGGTTGGTTCTTTTTTTCTGAATGCCTTTAGAAAAACAAAATTAGAGAATCCTAATATTATCCTATAGTTGGTGTAACAAATTTCCTCTTAAAATTCTTTCATTCACTTCATCTCATTTAATGCTCACAAAAACTCCATGAGGTGGGTACTACTAGTTCTGCTTTGCAGATGAGAAAACTTTAATGTAGAGGTCTTCCAACTTGAACCTGAAAATCAGTTTCTAATGGCCTAAGTTATTTTATTTTACTATAATTTTTTTTTTTTTTTTTTTTGCGGTACGCGGGCCTCTCACTGTTGTGGCCCCTCCTGTTGCGGAGCACAGGCTCCGGACGCGCAGGCCCAGCGTCCATGGCTCATGGGCCCAGCCGCTCCGCGGCATGTGGGATCTTCCCGGACCGGGGCATGAACCCGTGTCCCCTGCATCGGCAGGTGGACTCTCAACCACTGCGCCAACAGGGAAGCCCTACTATAAATTTTTAAAAATGCATTTCCCTATCTTAAAATGTGATTGAGATTCATTATTAACTCAAACTAATTTACAGAGGTTTAAATGGCTTCCACAACCACAGAGGGGTAGCGAGTAGCATGAGAATACAAATTCATGTCTTTTCAGTCTAAGCCTGTTATTTTTCTCCAGTATCATGCCTCAGAGAAAGCTATCAAATTCACTAGTAATTCAAGTCACCACCATAATCAATAATTGATGACACTTAACACTGATATTTTAACCATTCGTATTATGTAGCATATATGTGTGTGTGCGTGATTATTTTAAAAGTTAAAAATTTTTAAATCTCATTCATTCAGGTGGCTTCAATTAAATCATCTAGTATCGAGATGCTAGTCTGAACCAACCTTTTTATACCTGGGAAAAAGTTCTTCTTAATCAAACTATTACAATATAGAAGACAGATTAAGTAATACTTTCATGTCTTATTGTCCAAATAGAGTTCCATGTCCTCGTAAATTTGAATAATTTCTGCTCTTCTACTGTAGCCAAGGCAATGTCGTCCAAGAAACCTTTAGCAATTCCTTGGATCTGACTTCTCTCAGAATTCTTATAGCATAAAGTACAATCATAAACCATTTAGTATTCTTAGATGTTTCTTATAAATAACTTCCTCATCAGAATTTAAGCTCCTGGAGATCAAGACTGGTATCTTTGTTTTCGCTAGAATTCTCCACACCCACTAGGCTAGTACCTATGCACGAGGGTTGACATTTGCTGCATGCTTGAGTTCTTAGCACAGGCAAGTTCTCAGCAAACATGGGGTCAGTTGATCAATGATGCCAGTTGTAAATAATCCATTTAGTAAAAAAAACAGTCATGCAGAACTTGTACTTAGACATAGCTTTCTAACTGCAGAAGTTATTTTATTTCATTTTAAAGTAATAAAACCACATTGCCTTATCATACTGTGTGATTCAGACTTATTAGTAATTCAGATTGTCCTTGCATCTAATTAGTAGATTTTATTATGTTTTTATTTTTTTAACATATGTACAGCCAAATTCCAAAGATGTGTCTTTTTTTTAACATTTAAACTATTTTTTGCACATCACTGAACTCAGCATCTTGTAATTCTTATAACTATTATGGAGCATATAATTGGCTTTTTTTTATGAAGAACTGAAAATAGGGAGTTATCCTGTTGAAATAAAGACTTGAAACTCTAGAGAGAGTTCTGTCATTGCTTTCAATTTCACTTTATATCTTTACGTTGTGGTGATTAGTTTATTTGAAAACTTCCAAATCCGGATAAAGAAACCAGAACATTCTGTGTTCTGTCAGAGACACTTATAATGTCCCTCTGATTTAAATTGTATACCCTGAGGGCAGAAATAGAGGTTTTTCTATCCTGGATAAAATATAACTCAGGCACCAAATAATATACAATAAAAGTAATGACAGCACTTCCTCATCTCCTGTTAGCATTTGAAACCACATCAAGGAGACAGTGACTTGGGAAATTTTTTTAACGTTCATTTGTCTTGAAACATATTGTACTCCTTCCTTTAGAACATTTTATATATATATATATATATATATATATATATATATATAT